>NW_007578055.1:542194-560409 GCF_000690725.1 Stegastes partitus | reverse complement strand
TTTTGCTCTCTTCATAATGTATAAAACAATCTGAAATCTGCAGCCAAATATTGCCTATGGTGCATTCCGGCCACTTCCCCTCCTCCGCATGTGGCGCCCCCGGTGGATGTCGGCGTCCTTAGCATTTGCCTATACTGCCTACGCCTAGGGGCGACTTTGATAGAACATGACAAAATGGATTCATTTAATGAGGGTCTAGACCAGGGGTGCCCAATCCTGGTCCTCGAGAGCCCCTATCCAGCATGTTTTAGATGTTTCCCTCTTCCAACACACCTGATTCACATGATCAGGATCATTATCAGGCTTCTGCAGAGCTTGATGATGAGCTGATCATTTGAATCAGGTGTGTTGGAAGAAGGGAAACATCTAAAACATGAGTCAGCTGGGATAGACTCCAGCCCCCCTGTGACCCCAGTGAGGATTAAGTGGTGTATAGATAATGGATGGATGGATGTTTACGTGTCACATCTGTTTTATACTTCACACAGATGATGAAGCTGTGCTTTATAAGTGTGAGATAGACACTCACCACCTACATTAAGGGTCTAAGTCAAACACAGATTACCCACGAGGCCACGTTCTTAAAGGAGAAGGGTCAGCTGTTAACAACAGTCAGATGTTACGAACTATGAGTATGTGATGCTGTTGAAATCGTGTTGAGAAATCTGTTATGGTTGTTCAAAAGGCATTTCTGTGCATTTAATTGCCACTATTACTACTAATAATAATACAGCGTGATTCTCTTTGTTGTGCCCTAACAGTGTGTGAATAACTCAGTGAAGCAGATCTCAGGTGAGCAGGTCACTGACAAACAAACAAACACGTTGATAATCTGCCACGCATGACCGACGCTCGGCCCGTGAGCCGCAACGATCGGCCGGCTGTGACTCTCAATGGGCAAAAGTTATTCCTGGAATCAATTTCGGTGATTTTGTTATGACAGAAACCTGAATTATGACATTATTCTATGACACTAAACGGGCTGTTTTACTACAGGTTATACAGGAAGTGATTCAGGACTTCGATATTCTATAAAGCGGTGTGACATTTAGTGGGCAGCACTGTGCTGGAATTTAGTCTGAAACTAAAAAACTACATTTTCAACAAAGTCCAGGTAGCAGCTAACCAGACGTGCACATGCAGTGACAATATATAGACGTGTATGATATAAATATGGATAATGTACACTGTGTACTGTGCTTATTAACAGGGTAGCGGTTATACAGTCTGTGCAATACATTTATGTAACATTCTATAGTTTTATTGCTAACAAATCCTACAACAACAACGATTCATAGATTGTTTAATTTACTATATTGCGTCTCCATTCAAAGCCTCATTTCTCATAAAGCACCACTGTTGTCCACAAACTATTGAAACACATCAATGAGTTACTGCTGCACTGGTGTTTTGTTTTTTTTCTTTCATTACCCTCAACAAACACACTGTCCTGCTGCTCCAAATAGAGTGTGAATTAATTAAACAATCTATTTTTAAAGCTTCAGTAGAAACAAACCAAAAAACAGAAAGCCACAGGCAGAGCACTCTCACATGACACCTATATTTACTATTTTTCTGTTTCAATAAACCTCTTTGTTTTGATTACCGCGGGCTAAGTAGTGTAAGAAACTCATGTCAAACCTTCAAGGCTTCAAGCATTGGCTCCTGAAGAACATCCACCTTCTCTGACTCCTCTAGATCCTGACGATCTGCACGGAAACACAACAAAAAAACCCACATTGTTTTACACACACACACACAGACATAAAAAGGGAAGCTCATCCCCTCAGTTTGAATGCAGTACCTCCACAGAGCAGGCAGATGGCGCTGAGCAGTCCCGTCTCCGCATCGTCCATTTCCAGCGGCAGCAGCTGGTTGGCGAAGGAGAAAACAAGGTCTGTGAGCGGTCCGAACCCGGCGTTGTGCATCTGGGTGCGGTTCAGGGTCAAGCCGTCGGAGAAGGTCATGGTGTCCTGGTCTGGGGTGTAGCGGGTGCAGATCCTCAGAATCTAGGATGAGCGGCCAAAACAAGGAAAGATACAGCTTGAGTTGAACTATACGCGGGAAGTTCGTCTTTGTTTAGTTTGACCCGTGCAAGAGAAACTCACCAGTATGTCGAGGCAGGCGGCTTTGAGCAGCGTGATCTGATCGGCGATGGTTAACGTGGTGAAGCCGGGAAGCTGCTTGGCGAACTCCACCGTCTTGATGATGCATTTGGTGGACAGTTCGCTGAACTTGTCCCAGAGGCTGACGTCCAGAGCGACGCGGTGCTCGGCGCTGTTGTTCTGCAGGTTGGGAGGGGAAGGAACAAACCTTTCAAGAACACTACGGAGCACACCTTGAAATAGTTTGAAATGGTGAGCCCTCTTAATCTGGATTTTGGGAAAAAAGTAAAACTCTGCTTGGTACCGTGGTGTACTTTCCCAGCTGACAGAGGGACGGGAAGGTGTCCTGATGGGCTCGACGGACTCGTTCGATCATCTGCTCCGTGTCTGCTGACAGGACGTAGATCTCTGTGTCCACCTGCCTCTTCTCCTCCTTCTTCTTCTTTGTTCTGTCATTGCGCACCACTGTTGGTGGGAGTCAAGACAGAGGATTTAGCTCTTGGGAATCATAGTTTTTCATTCTGGTAATTCCACATCTTAAATCGTACTCCTGTTATACATAATAACAACTAAATCCAATGCAACAGCTCTGTCTTCAATTGTACGTTTATGAAGCTTCTAACGTTGTTGTCTTTTGTTAACATTGCTAAAAGGTGACTTCATGTTTATTATTGCGGTCGTATTGGGTGCTGGTGACCTGGACCACCACAGGAGTAACTTCAAATGGGATGCAATCCAGAAGTCCCTCAGAAAGTGGTTGTTAATAGTCTGTCTGGGCTTTTCTAGAGCTGTAGCAACACTTTATTACACTGTCAAAGTTTTTTGAGCTGATTTTGGACAGTTGCAATGAGCTGAATCTAAATATGACATTGGTTTTGCTCAATGAGGTCAAAATTTTGATTTGATGAAACATGCAATTTACTTGTATTTACCTTTACAAACGTTTACGCTCAACGTTTGGATCATTTAGCTCATGAAAAGGATTAGAAAATGAACATTTTCCTCTGAAATCTGATTTCACATGAGAATTACTAAAATAAATCAAGCGCTAATGTCCAAAAATGTAATCGATTTAGTGGTAAAATCAAGTTGGCATAAAAATCTGACCTGATACAGAAAAGCAGATGTCATGTTTGGATTCAGTGTTGCAAAAAATGTCCTAAATCAGTTTAAAAAAAATCCTAGACACCTTCAAAAAAGTATTTTTTTTGTAACCCAGTGATATCAATAGGAAATATTGTGACAGCCCCTGAACTTCCTGTTTGGGGCTGTCTCGGTTGGCTGGAGTTCAGGCTCCCTTAGAAGAACAGGAAGTCCATCAGCTGATAGCCGACACCTGTGCTAACTCTCTCTCTCTGGGGCTGGATTTCCATCAAGTTGTATGGATCTTTGTGTTTTCTACACAGTCCTGATAGTACTGACCCAGATATTTAGCTTGTTTGGGTGAATTATGTTTGGTTAAAATGAATGTAAGTTTCTCTGATCATGTGTGGTCCTCTCCTCTTTGTCCTTCCTGGAGCCGGGTCATGACAATATACTTTCTTTCACAGTTTTCGATGAGATAACTGACGATGCCACGATATCTGATTGTTAATATAATAAATATACGACTTAGCTCAGTGCAAAGATGTGCAACAGCTAGTGTGAGGTTCACATAATTGCAGATGCATGCATGGTGATTGTTTTCATTTGTGAAGTTAGTTCAAATGAACACAGGAAGAATTGATCTCATACTGAAAACAGCAGGGTGCACATTGCAAATTGGGTCACTAGGGGTGCTTTCCAAAGGGAGCACAATCTGCAACATCTCATTTGTTTAATCCAAGCAAAATCATCACGACGCGGTCTTCCATCTGGGTCTGTCCAGGGTTTATTTTTGGCCAGAAGCTCGGACTTCCTGAAGTTTCTGCTGGTTGCTACGTAACTGCGCTGTTATGATGAGACCTGATTAAACAAACAGCTCTGGAGGTGCCTGTAGGCCGACAGCGTCACCTTTGAACAGAGCAAAGCCACTTGTTTCCTGTCTGTATGCTAACACATATCATGAGTGAACGAAGAGGTGAGAGTGCTATCAGTTTATTTTACAAAATGTTGAATGACTCATTTCAACCTCAAACCAAGAGGACCACCCCACTTATCGTACGCATTGTTCAGCCTTTGAAACCTGCATAATGACAAGCCAGACACAATATCTTCTCATGATGTCAGTGGCTTATCTAAGTTTGGGCTCGGTGATTACGAATTTGTAACAGGAAGCCTGGATTACAAACTCAGGCTGAAAGACGTAAGGTGTGTCCGGAGTCCCTCTTTTGTTCTCTTGCTCAGCACTCCCTTCACAGCAGACAATGCTTCACTGTATCGTGACTAATAAATCGACATTTCAGACACTCGTGAATCACGACCGCTGTACGTCATCGCTGAAACATTACGTTAAGGGGGCTGCTAGCGAAAGAGCAGTGTTTTTATGGACTTATGGGAATTTTTTAAGGCTCTACAAAGTAAACAATTAGTGATTTGGGCATCCATTTACCAGAAATGGGAAGGTGTAATTGGCTGGGAAAGGAAAGATCCTGCATTTTAGGAGCTTGACTCATCCACACAGGCTAAATATCGAGACACCTTCGCCTCTGCTGCATCAGCTTTATGGAAACATGACACTAAGTCTCTGGAGTGCAGTTTAAAGATGTCAAAAAGCAGATGGGACACTGATGCAGGAGCTTTTGGGGCATGTTTTAACCGTGAATGACCACCAGAGGGAGCCAGACATCGAGGTTAAAACACTGACGATACACCTGAAGTGCTCCGTTTTATCAGTACAACTTAAAACCTTTTGAAAGCGCCCCCTCATCCTTTCCTCTGTACTCACACTCTTTCGACATGCCGACGTCGAGGCATTTCTGCAGCCGACAGGACTGACACCGGTTCCTTGTGACTTTGTTTATGACGCAGACTTTGTCTCGGTGGCACGTGTACACCATGTTCTTCTGGATGCTCCTCCGAAAGAAGCCCTGACGGACAGAAATGGAGGCAGCGGTTGACACACAGAAGCACAGAATACAACACAACACTGGGAGCATGTGCGGGGGTTGTTTGTTTTTTTTGGAAAACGGGGACGACCTTGGAGTTAGACCCACCGCTCAACTACATAAAATGTATTAAGGGCGATTAATTCTGTTGATGTGCAGCTGGTAGGGGGTCGCTGCACTCTGCGACACAACACGAGCTTGACCATAAGCACGTTAAAAAAAAAAACCCCACACACTGATATCAAAGCAGATATTAATTGCAGGCGCAGATTCTTTGTTGCGTGTGTGGGATTAGATGAAGCAAAGAGGCTTACAGATCCTTGGGGTGCTATAAAGGTCGCGACCTCTTCACGGACACATTATGCAAATCCCTGGTCGCCGCACGCTCTCTGTTGCTATTTCATTCAAGGTTTTACAGCTGCAGCCTGGATCTGTGCGCGAATGTGGCCCAGTTACCCAGGATAAGTGTTGTAACAGTGTGTGTTTGTGTACATTGAGCTGCCTACCTTACAGCCTTCACAGGCGCTGACTCCATAGTGGTATCCTGAAGATTTGTCCTGACATACGAAGCAGGGCTTGTAGACACGAGGTGGAGGTGGAGGTGAAGGAGGGCTGGGGACCAGCAGGTCTTCCCCTGAACTCGTGCTCTCGGTCTCTATAGCTGCAGGAGGACAGGAGGTTTATATTTAGACGCTTTAGTTTGACTCCATGTTTGCTTTTGCCATTTAGCCCCTTACTTCTGATATCCGATCAAATGGCATTTAGTCTGGAGAAGAGATGGGTCAAAGTTGGCTCAGGCTGCGTATGTTTTGGACACAACCTGCGCTCGTCTGTTAGCTATTAGTTAGCCATTAGCTTCTGTTTTCTGTGAATTTCTGCAGAACTGTGGATTTATAGTTTCCATATAACTGTGAAGCAAATGTTTGAAAAGTTGCAAAAAAAAGAAAAGAAAATGCACATCTGTTTTGTTTCCAGCGACTGCTTTAAGGCAACAAGAATAAAAAATCACTGGCTGTGTGGTGTTGCCAATAGGTAGCGGTGTGGCTAAAACAAAAACAGGACGGAAACAATGCTCGTTGCGGTTTGCAAACTGCCAAAAGACTCAAAGACGAAGTATTTATGGGAGAACAATGGGGAGATTTCTTCAGAAACTGCTTTCATTCAGGAAAATTGTAATTATTTTTTAATGTCAGCCGCTATTAGTCATGCTGTCTGGAGACGAAACAGCTGATCGGTCATGAGTTAAACGTCTGCGTCACAACTTATGTGGCAAAAGTGTTCTTATCTCACATTACATGCATCAATTCTACAAAAAAAAAGTCAAAAACTGTTTTTGTGCATTTTGCCGGTTCCATTCCCTTTTTATTTTCAGTGTGATGCATCAAAATGAGCATGAAACGATACCTGCATGCATTCTGCAACACAACACCGCTTCATACCAACAACGGGTGAAAAAAAAATAGCTCCACGTATCGTGCTGATTTGCTTTCCTGTGAAGCTTCTGCTAGCAGCTGGTTAGCTTAGCTTAGCATAAAAACTGTAAGCAGCAGCTTGCCTGACTGAACCCTCCCCACCATCACCACTTATTGACACACTAACGTCATTAGGTTGTGTCAATCGGAGATCATCGATCGGTACAAGTGACTCGGCTCCGCAATCTAACACACTCCTTCTCCTCCTGCCAATCTGGATCTCTGTAGCGAAGCCTGAATGTATTCACAGTACAAAGCTGCCGGTCGTGGGGTAACAGAAGTGTAAGTAACTCCAAATGGTACTCATTCAGGAGTTATTGAACGTTGTTATTATCATTCTAATTCATTAGTTAATGAATTAGGGCTACAAGGTGGCGCAGTTGGTAGCATTGTCACAGCTAGGACGCCCGGGATCTTTCTGCGTGGAGTTTGCATGTTCTCCCCGTGCAGTGTGGGTTCTCTCCGGGTTCTCCGGCTTCCTCCCACAGTCCAAACACATGTTGAGGTTAATCGGTGATTCTAAATTGTCTGTAAGTGTGAATGTGAGTGTGCTTGGTTGTCTGTCTCTAAGTGTAGCCTTGTGATAGACTGGTTACCTGTCCAGGTGAACCTGCCTTCACCCTGAGTCAGCTGGACTCCAGCCCCCCATGACCCTAGTGAGGATTAAGCGGTGTATAGATAATGGATGGATGATAGTATAAAAGTCTATAATGAATACCAACAAATCTTTTCCACGTATTCTTTCTTGGAGTCCAATGGACCCTGAAAGACCTTCTGGCAACATGAAAGTCCTGAACAGGGTTAATCATTTGTCAGATTTAGATTAGATTAGAAAATCAGAATGATTCTCATGTCTGTGTTGTAAACAAAGCCTGAAAGCGGTTCACTTTGGTTAGCACAACCAGTGTTAACGGGGAAACAGCTAGCTTGGCTTCGTCCAAGTTGGTACGCTTCAATTTTTCTAGGACTAAACAAACATTTTGATATTAAACATTCAATTCTGTGGCACATTTTGTTACCTTTGGACAAAACCAAGCTAGCTGTTCCCTCCACATTTTATGCTAAGCTACGCTAACTGGTTGCTGGCAGTGTCCTTATATTGAACAATTAACCTGCTTTATTTTAATCCCACTAATACGGAAAATAGGGAAACTGAAAAAATGTAACGGTAAAGTGACGTAAAGTTAAGAGACAAAACAAAAGATAAAAGGGCGAACGGGAGAGATTAATGAAGAAGAGGGCAACAAGGTAAAACTTTAATTGTGTCTAATTGTCACTTTGTTCTAAGTTTGGTTGGGGCTAGTTTTAGCAATGTGCCTAGCTAAATTCAATGTTTTTATGTCGTGTATTTTTCGTCTAGCTCTTACACGGGTTGTAGGAGAAAAGGAAGAAAGATTCATTTTGTGTGCGATTAGCGACACATCTCTGCAAAGATGCTGCGTCTGGTTTGAGCTGCAGATTGGAAGCATAATGAAAAATGGGAACAATCCATTAAAACCGTCTACCTCGATCACCGCAGCTCAGTTGGCCGCAAGTTGTAGGAAAATTTCTTCTTCTTTTTGTTTTTTTTAAAAAAAAACATTTGTGCAAACGACTCGTGGCACATTCTGTCAAAAAAAAACATCTGAAAACCAAAAAAAAAAAAAAAAAAAAGGCGGATAAATGAATATTTCATCCTCTCTGGTTTGGTTTGGTGCCCCCGGTGTTGGCATTCATCCATCAGAGCGCCATTAATTCTTCTAAATGTGATTTTGGTTGGGCTTTATTCACTATTCTATCATTTTAATACGTTTCCTAATTTAATGCTCGTGAGTGTGGTTTTGAAGTGATGAAACGTCGGCCGTAAAGCGTGATTAAACATAATGGAGTTCTAGCTGCTCTGTACTTTTTAACTGGACCCTCACTTATCCCAAAATCACACTGATGAGTTTTTTTTTTTTTTTTTTTGGCTGTGGAAGTTGATCATAAAGAGACGAAGGTGGATCTCGGCCACTTTCATTCACACGACGCTTGGTCAGATTCTAATTGCTAATCATTTCATCAGAGCAGAGCTGCGTCCCAGATGATCGGACTCGAGCCTCATTCTCAGGCCTGTTGTCGGGTTTTCCAGGCGGGCTGTGATATATTTTGAGCTCCTGACCCCTCAGACTAAGAAATCAGGAGCATCCACGACTCCTCCCCATCGCTCCCACTCTGCCTCCTCTAACCTCTAACCTAACACACTTAAACACACACATACACACACACACACACACACACACACACTTAAACACACACACACACTCCCCTCCCCCCTCTGCCTTAGTAGCCATACCAGACATTCCACTATGGAGGAGATTCAACTCCCCTCCACTGCTCTGCTCTGTTTACAGAGAGGGAGAGGGACAGAGAGGAAGAAAGAGATCCTCCTCCTCTTCTTCTTCTTCCTCCTCCTCCTCCTCCTCAGCCATCACACCATCCCTCCATCTTCCCCTCCTCCTCCTTCATCCCTCCACTGTTTGTCTTCTCACTGACACACTAGCCAAACAGTTCCCCAAAGCACTTTCTGACCTGTTTTAAACTCCTCTCGGTTCCCTCCCCTCTTTATTTCCAAGCGTCTCTCTCTCTTGTTTTCATCTGCCCGTCCGTTAATCTCTTCCTATTGCTTCTCACTTCTGCTTTGAGCGCGCGAGGATGTGACGCAGGCGGCGGCGACGTGTCCGAACGAAATGCGTGGCCGCGGGTTTCGTTCTGGAGAAATACTTTCTTCTGACTGTTTGGACGTTTTAATAGCAGTTGGGGGGAGTATCGGTGACTCATCTCTGAAGATGAGGAAGATGTCCTCCCGTTTGAATCAGATATGACTGATTATGTAAATCCACTGAATTCTCTGGAAATGTTTAGTTAAAAATTGTAGTTTTTGGTGCAATAACAAACATTCAAAGAAGCACGAGTTAAGGTATTTGTTAGATGTGCAGCAGCTTCAATGCTGATTGATCCGTCGGTTATTTTCTCAATTAATCGATAAGTTGTTTGGTTTAATGAGTCACTAGATGCTGACTAAATGCCCATCAGTGCCCCCGAAAGCTCAAGATGACAGCATCAAATGTCTGGATTTGTCACAGAGGAACAAAAAAACCCCCAAAAAACAGGAAATATTCAAATTTAAGCAACTGAATCATTACACTGGGTTACAAAAAAACCCTTTTTTAATGGTGTCGAGGATTTTTTAAACTGATTTGGGACATTTTTGCGACACTGAATTAAAAAATGACGTCTGATTTTCTGCATCAGGTCACGTTTTTATGCCAACTTGATTAAAAAAAAAAGATTTTACCACTAAATCGATGACATTTTTGACATTAGCGATTGATTTATTTTAGTATTTCTCATATGAAGTCGGATTTTAGAGGAAACATTTCATTTTCTAATCCTTTTCATGAGCGAAATGATCCAAAAGCTGATGAGTGTAAACATTTCTAAAGGTAAATACAAGTAAATTGCATGTTTCATTCAAGTCAAAAGTTTGACCTCATTGAGCAAAACCAGCGTAATATTTGGATTCAGCTCATTGCAAGTGTCCAAAATCAGCTCAAAAGACTTTGACACCAAAATAGGTGTAGACCAGTGTTATTATTCCTTTAAAAAATGACTCAAATTGGTTCTAAAAACAGCCGGTGAATCATTGATTTGCTGATACATATTGATTATTTGCAGCTTTAGTCCAAAAATCCTGAAAATACACAAAAAATATTTACAATAAACTCCTTGAAAGTGTGCAAATTTCAACATCTTCTTCTAGTTTCTTTAATAAACTGTCCTATCTCTTTATCTCAAGATTAATTTAACCACAACACTGAGGTGGATTAAACAACAAGGTGCTCCACAACAACATAAATAACAATCGAATCACGTCTTCGCTGAGCAGAGCTACACTGAAGGATAAAATCGATCTGAGGCCACGGGACGTCCACACAAGCTGTACCTCTAACTAACAAGTCAAACTCCCCAAAGACAGGCTGTGATGCATCACTGACGACCGCCCGTCATCTCCTCACCACTCGGGACTCACAGAAGTAGTGTCATGTTGTTGTTGTTGTTGTTGTTGTTGTTGTTGTTGAGTCCTGCTGGACACAGGAACAGTCCTACACTCAAAAAAGTGAAACATCAGTGTAAATTATTCAACATATTTATGTTTTTCTGAAGGGAAATGATGGTTTTTCAGTTTAAAGCTGCTGTTTTCACTTTGCACAAATAGTACAAATAATCTTTTTTGATTTATGCGAATGTAAATTACAGTTAAATCAAAATTCATCATCAATCATAAATGTAATTTGAGAGAAATTAATCTAATTGCATGTAACAAAATTACAAAAATCGAATTACTTTGTTTCAAATTAAAAACTTTACTTGGATGTAAATCTTAGGTTTCTCCAAAAATGAAAAAAAATAAGTTGTATCAAAGGGGAAAATTAGTTATTAAAATAAAATTTGTTATGTTCATCATAATCTTTTTTTTTTTTTTTCCGACGGTGATGGTGATAGATGCCCCTTAAGGAGACAACGAAAGTGAATGTTCTGAGTGTCTCGTCTATCCCAGATGTTCATTCCGCAAAACTTGAGGCCGGGAGACTAAACGTTGCTAAAATTGCAGCGATCGGTTGTGATGTGGGCAAACTACACCAACACGGAGTCCAATTGGAGACGACGCCGGCAGTTACCCGAGAGAGAAGGAAACGGTACGAACGTAAACAAAGGAGGAGGGAGAGAGCCGGGATCCATGCTAGGCTAAAGGCTAACCCCTCCAGACCAGCAGGATCCATGCTAGGCTAAAGGCTAACCCCTCCAGACCAGCAGGACCGTCCTCCTGCTCTCCAATGTCCACTCCCTCCACAACAAGCTGGACGTTTGCCGAGAGAAACCCTCAGAGAGTGGAGGGACTGCTGTGTGTCTGCTTTAACAGAAACATGGCTCCATGACAACATCCCAGACGGACATACAGCTGGAGGAGATGCAGACAGACAGATAGACAGCTCTGGGCATCACCATCGTCACACCATCATGTCCCTGAAGATCTACCAGGACCTGAAGAGGTTCACCATGTTCAACGTGATGGCGGCGCGCATAGACGCAGCGCCCCCTTCAGGAGACAGCGAGAGTGAACGTTTAGATGTGCATTCTGTAAAACTTACTAATTAAATGATCCTAAAGAAACACTCTCTCATCTTGCCTGTACTACTGTGTATGTGCAGCAAAATATAATAATTAGCTGTGACAAATTATAGCTTTTGTTTTAAAAGTCTATCCAAACTATTTTCAGTGTAGTGCGTTTAGCAAATATCTGACTGCTGTGACGTGCATTCATGATTCCCACAAGATGAATCCTAATGACTTAAAGTAAAAAACACTGAGATTAAAGACGGCGCTTGCTTACGATCCACAACGTAGCATCGCCACTGTTAGCGCGTTAGCATGTTCAAACCCTAAAACAAAGCCTCACAGAGCTGCTAACGTTCCGCCCTTTATGCTGAGCCCGATACCGCTCCCTGTACAATAGACATTCAGTAGTTTACTCCGTAGTGGGCCGTAAACAGAGACTTTCAACGCTTCAGCATTATCTGGCCTCAGCGCTGGCAGGTTTATTGTTGCACCGGTGTCATTTTTCTATCTATAAAAAGTGATGCATTGCGTAACGGGGCCGTTCGCAGGAAAGGTTACAGGAATTCACATTCGAACAACAGTCGGTAAATAAAGTGCAGAGTAAGGGGCTGCAGCTAAAGAGTGCTGTTTGATTTTATTGCCAATTATTTGCATTTCGTCTGGTGCTTAACACGCCAAGCAGATGAAATTATGACACTGGTGATGTCGTTAAATGTCCTGTTTTGTCCAAAGTCCAAGCCTCAAGGTATCCAGTTTATTATCAGACATAACAGGTAAGCAGAAAATCCTGTCATGTGAGAAGGTGTAAAGAATAAAACAATCAAAATAGTTGCTAATTAATGGATAGATGGTTTCAGCTCTAGTAAATGTGGGATTATTTTGGACATTTCTTCTAAAAAGTCCCAATTCGAAGCCTCAGAATGACGCCCAGTAATGGATCGTAGCTTCTAACAGACCAGAGAGTCTTTCCGTGTTGCTTCACAGAGCTTACATTCCAGGTAAGCCTTTCAAATTACCAGAATGGAATGATGATTCGATAATGTATGTTTTGCGTCTGGTGGTGATTCAATAAAAGCGACTTGGAGCCGGCAGCCAGACGAGAAGCCAGCTGGCTGCGATGACGCGTGTTTAGCCGCGGTTTGGTTTATCAGTCTTCAATCGGTGGCCTCTGTTTGTCCTACGCCTCTTATCGCTGTCATGATCCGTATCCTCCCCGCTAAGCTTGAACAAGGTGAAAGGGAAGGTCAGCTTTATTGTCATTATACAATAAAGCAGCGTGAGGAGCAGCATTGCACGCAATAAAAATAAATAAATAAAAAAGTTGCGCTTTACTGCAGTTCAGTGAAATACAACTTTATCCAAATGTGGGTCGACACCTGCACTGCTCTGAAATTTCTAAGTGCATTTCCGTGCTAATAGACAAGCGACAGTGCGGTGAAAGGGTGCAGCGGAGGGTCATAAATTTTAAAAACAAGGTAAAAAGCCTGCATTAATTTAAGCCTCGGGGTTTTTCCAGGTCACCACATGTCTGCTCCATTTTCGCTTTTAGGCCGCAAACCGTGCTCCCGGTCAGTTTAGTTCAAATCTAATAGTGGCAGCATTTAATGTTAGTCAGTGCCGGGGTAAGCTGTTTACCGAATCTGATGTAAAACACCGTTAAATGGTCGCCCCAGGCGGCGCTGGCTCCCAGCCAGGAGACCATTCCTGAATAGAGAGCAGCGGCTCAGAGGCAGGCCTCTCATCACTACGCCGGGTTCTTCTCCTGAGACAGGTAACGAGGTGTAATTGGAAGTCCTTAAACTTGATTTTTGTAGACTCTCTGTTGAGGCGGCCCGACATCCATTATCTCTGCTAATCACTATCCTCTGATGTGAATCCGTAACCACTAATCAGCGTATGAACAGTCTGATCCCATGTGTGGACAGACGGTGCCGGATAACCCGTGATCATTTCCACCTACAAGTGAGCAAAATGGATAAAACCTGGTGATGATGGTTGTAATTTTATATCTCAATGCCACTACAGGGCTGCAAGGTGGAGCGGTGGTTAGCATCGTTGCCTCGCAGCTAGAAGGTCGTCGTCCCGGTGAGGATCTTTCTGCGTGGGGTTTGCATGTTCTCCCCGTGCAGCGTGGGTTCTCTCCGGGTTCTTCCTCCCACATGGTCCAAAAACATGTTGAGGTGATTCTAAATTGTCCGTAGGTGTGAATGTGAGTGTGCTTGGTTGTCCTGTGACAGACCCCAGTGAGGATTAAGCGGTGTATAGATAACAGATGGATGGAGTATCACTATAAATACACACATCATAATGTAGCACACGGGGGAAATCCAGCTGATATTATAGATTAAATAAGTGCGTGTCTGCGGCTAACCAGGTTGAGTAATGTCTGACAAATTTAGGCATTTGTTTACAATCAACAGCGCTGTAAATCCAGAGAAGCAGCGGCAGTCCATTGATTTGCTCACTCCGGCCCGATGCGACCGGCGTGAATTATGTGCACGCTGTCAAAGGTGAGCCAAAGTCTCTCGCTAATATTTTCCAAGCCGGCAGCATTGTGGCGGTGCAGTAAGAGTCGACGCTGCTGCTGCTGCAAACCGAGCAGCTATTTTAAATGAATAACTTTTTTTCCATTATTGATAATTGATGAATTAATATTTTAAGTGAAAATGCCAAACATTTGATGGCTGCAGAATTTGTGGCTTCTCGGCGCGACATCACAGAGAATTAAATATTTGAGGCTGATCGAACAAAACAAGGCGTCAGATGATCAAATGGGGGGTTTAGATAACGACTGGCAGACTCATCACGGCTAAAAATAAGCAGCTGTAGACCCAGTTTACACCCAATCTGCACTGGACTTTTGAGGCTGAGGATAATTTTGATTAGCTAGTGATTGATAACAACAGATAGATGGAAGTAGGCGCCCTCAGCGTCTTTGTAGAGTCATCAGTCTCATCGTGGTGCTGCTAAAAGGACAAGCACATGCAGACTTTTAACCAGAGCTACAGCTAGCAGCGCTGCACAGTTTGGCTGAACGTGACAGTGATTGCACTGAGCAGAGGAGTCCTGCATATTCTGAGGTGTTTCTTCTGTTTTTCTACAACATGAATCTTAAATGAGCTGCTTGGTTTGTTGACTAAACGTTTGTGTATCGTGTGCAGCGAGCGAACAGAGAAACAAGCAGCAGAACAACACGGGATGCTTTAAACCAGAGCGGGAAACAGCGAAAGTTTACATTATTGACAAGCTAGCTGCACGTTAGACGGGGCAAACCATGACTGTTTGAAGTCCCCACATCATGCACTGAGCTAAAACCTTCACTACAAAGTAAGATTCACAAGATTCAAAGTTTTGCAGCGATGCCTTGCAGACTTTGTTCCCCCCCGTTGCACCTCTTAGCCACGTTTTCATTGACCCAACACTACATCGCATGCTACGTCTGCTGGAAACGATAACCACTGGAGGGGGTTTTACCCTGGTTTAGCTCGACACCGGTGACCCTTTCATCCCCATTACATGCACCACGTTTCAAAGCAACGGAGACGCTGATTCCAAATAACCCCTTTGAGATACTACAGGGGCATGTGTACATGTCCATACGGATACATCAGCAAGCTTAGCAGAAGTGGACCACATGGAGCTTCGGGCGGGGAAAAAAGAGCAGAGGTGACTTTAAGTAGAGGTCAGCGAGCTTAATGAGTTAGCATTTAGGATGTTAGCTGCTGTATAACAGAGAATCAGGCGTGCTGTAGCGGATCAGTATCTGTTCCTTCTTCATGCTCTGGATCTCGCACCGCTCGCCTCGCAACAGCTGGGAGGGAAAATCTGACTGAACGGTTTGCAATCTTCACAACGCCGCTCTCTCTCTCTCTTTCTAAATAACAATCGCCCCGGTTAGAGGCCGGCTAAACCGACAAAGTTGTTAATTCTTTCCCCTCCGAAGATGCGACACGAGCGGAGAAGAATGCGGACAAAGACGCGCCACGCCGGAGCGCTGTGTCTAGAACGAATGAATTAATAACCAGCTTTCCACTGCCACTCTTTTTAGCTTTTATCTGATGGCGGCGCACACACACACACGAAGACACAAACACACGAAGACACACACACTCGTACAAGAAATACAAAAAAAACACAGACGTGCAACCATCCTCCTCCTCCTCTTCTTCACACAGTCGCACTCAGGTCAAACTTGGTCAGTATACCCTCACATTCCCAGACAAACTGTGAGTGTGCGTCACTGCGAGAGTGTGTGTTGTGTGTGTGTGTATTGTGTGTGTGCATCTCCACACACACACACACACACAGACAGAAAAGAGAGGTCATTCAGTGCGGAGAAGTGATGACTGGGCAGCTGACACAGGAAAGAAAGAGGCAGATAGAAGGAGAAATAAAGAGAGGGAGAGATGTAGGTCACTTCCCAATTGTCAGTGAGTCATTGCTCTGGATCACACCCAAACACACACACACACACAATCACACACACACACACACACACACAGCGACTGAACCACAATGCCCCTGAGCCTCTGCTTACATGTCGCCGCTGAATGCATGTGTGCGGCTGCGACTGTGTTCGGCCTTTGACCTCTGAACTCGCTTGACACTCTTCATTCCAGTCACGCAAACACGCAAACACACACACACACACACACACACACACACACACACACACACACAGAGGGCAATTCCAGCCGTCTTTACAGCCTGAATTTACGAGCAACTCCCCTCTCGCATCTACACGCCTCCTCTCCGGCCGGCCAGAGTCCACTTTGCACTTTCCCTCTTTATGACTTTGCACAAAGGGGCCGAGTCGCGGTGACATCGCCGCGTCATCGGGCCCCAGGTCTGGACCGGACGGCGTCCCGAGAAGCCGAATCGTAGCAAGCGAGGGGATGTGTTCATGACACACGGGCGACCCGTCTGATGCTAGAATCCTGCTGAGCTCATATTGAGGAAATATCTGTTTCTGTATCAAATGTAAATATTATAAAGCAGCACCAAAAGCTGCTGCGTTTACTGCTTCATGCATCATATTTTTGTTGCTTTAAGTGACATTAAACAACATTTAGCAATAAAAAAGCACAAATCTTGCACCAAATATTGATATTCCTCAAAGCTAAATATCATAAAATGCAGCTCTGATAGCCTCATTTTGCTCGTAGCATGTTAAAACTTCTGAAAATAATCTTTGTGAAGCAGTAGTTTCATTATTAACTGTGCTTTCAGTCATTTTGCCTCCATTTTTAATGTGTTTTTCCCTCCAAAATAAAACCTGAAAGCTCCTTTAATTGCCTTAAAAACCCAAACAGAGCGTTTATCATCATCAACCGCATTTATCTTGGATCAATAATATTATTTCTAGCTACTGATTTTGACTCCTTGATTCCTGATTTGTTGACTTATACGACCTTGCAATAATAAAACGCAATCTGGGACACATCTACGGTTACAACAGACTGCTTTCTTAGTTATTTATTAGGCTTTTTTTCCAATTAATCACTTATTTGTTTGGTGTAAATGGTGACAAAGCTGCTCTTCAAAACTTGCTGAAGCCCAAGATGATATTTTAAAGCTTTTTTTTTGGTTTGTTTTCTCCAACCATCAGTCCATCAAAAAAGCCCAAGAAACCCAGAGCTGCCTGAAAGAAAAAAGAGAAAAATGTCTTTGATTTACGCTCAGGACTTTTCTAAACGCTCCGCTCGTGAGAAGCACTTAAGCCGGAGCTCAGGATGGACCAGATTTGGAGCACGCAGGGCTGCGTTCGGCTTCCTGACCTACTCAGAACGCTCGAGTCGCTGCACTCAAAACAAAAAAAGTTGTATAACAGTGCAAAGCAACAAAGCACTTGACTTCCATTCTCCTGCTCGTAACACCGCCTCAAAGGTGGGTCATCTTAAACCCAATGGAAAGGGGAAGAAGAAGAAAAAAAGAAGCTGTCAGACTCAAAGACGCCTGGAAATCCACACTTCGGGAGAGGATGGAATCAGATGCCAGCAAATCACAAACTGGGGCTGCATGCATAACAGAATGGGGGATTATTCTGCAGAAACCCCTCACATGGGGCAGTAAGGACTCCCTACAGGGGCACTGAGAGGAAGTAGATGATGCCCACTTCCCACTTCACCTGATGTTGGAATAAACAAACAAACAAACATCCCAAATGATGCCCTACTGCTGCTGCTAATGTGTACAAGTCCAAAAGGACAAAAAACCACGTTTCACTCACAGTGGCTGGATCCGCTCCAGTGTCTCCCCGTCACCAGCGAGCCTCCGAACGGCCGCTGGAGCGCCGCCACCCCGGACAGGAGCCCCTTCTCCGGCCCGAGCCCCGGGGGTCTGTGGTAGTAGTCCATGCTGAGGAAGGAGCCCGGGCTGGGGCTGCTGGGGCCGGGGCTCAAACCCACCACATCCACGCTTTCGTACATCCCCGAAAAGGAGGGAGGAAGGGAAGGGAAGGGAGAGAGAGAGAG
>NW_007578055.1:537941-540444 GCF_000690725.1 Stegastes partitus | reverse complement strand
GAAATGAAAGTCAATTTTTAAATTTTTTTTGTCGAAAATCATATTAACGCTTTAAAATTAACAAACAATGGAGGAGATGAAAACACAGTATCCCTCTTGGAAGTTTTACTTGACAAGTATCTTAAAAATAGTTAAAATAGCTAAACAAACTGGTAGAAACTGCAAATTTTTAGTTGAAATTAAACTCAGTTTTTACATTTTTTTGTGGATAATTATGTCAGTGCTTTAAAATTAACAAACAATGGAGAAACTGGCTGGTAGGAGCTTATGAGGAATTGAAAATACAATACCTGTATCCCTCTTGGAAAGTTTACTTGACAAGGATCTTTAAAAAAAGACTTTTTAACATCAAAACAGATGTCTTTTATGTAAGAATATTACCGTGTATGATCTGCAGGACTGGCTGCTGCTTTGCTCACATGAGAATATACTGAATTAAATATTAATATAAACAGCTTTAAGAGTGATTTGATGCTAAACAACCTGGTAAAAAACATTTTTGTTTCTAAATGGAGAAAAACAAAATTCAATTTTTGCACTTTTTGTGAACAATTACGTCTTTAAAATTAATGCACAGTGGAGAAACTGGCACACAAGAGCTTATGAGGAACTGGAAACACGGTGCCTAAATAAAAAATATCATCCTCCTTGGAAGCTTGTTTCATGTCAAAGTGAAATTGTCATGTATGATCTATGTGATTCTACTCGCTCCTGTCACAAGAGCAAATGCTGCATTACACATGAAAATAAAGTGCCTTATTAAGAGTAATTTGACACTAAACAACTGGATATGAAAATGGAATATACTGAAAACCATGTGTTACACTTGTAAGGAGATATATTTACCTGTACAGTTCATAACCTATCTGTGCACTCACCTGCAGGCTTCTGTATACGACGTACATACTGAGTACATCATCCACTCAAGTCCTGCACTAAGTATAGCTCTGAGGCATTTGTACTTCACTCGAGTAGTTCCATATAATACTGTACAGCTCTACTGCACAACATTTCAAAGTGCATGTTTGTACTTTTCAATCTCATACATTTATCTTCCAAAACAAGACTTGAAGGGATAAACTGAGCTCATAGACAGAAACTGTGATATAAATCTAAAGCAGCCCAATAGCGCTACAGTTCACAATGTTCTTGCCTTTTTTTCACTAATTCAAAGAGCATTTCTCAAGTTTTTCTGCTTAATTTTTCAGTTTCACTTCTAAATTTTTGTGCTTCCAGTTCAGAATTTTTCACTTTCGCTGCTTGATTTTTCTGTTTCAGTTCTGNAAAAAAAAAAAAGAAGATCAAAGGCGGGCGAGGAGAGACAGAAGAGAGGGAGGGAGGGAGGGAGGGGAGAGTTCACATCTTCATAACAGACTGATAGGAGGAGGGTGAGGAAGGGGGAGGAGATGACCGGTCCCGGTGACCTTTCAGCCCTTGGAGGAGGAGGAGGAGGAGGAGGAGGGGGACGAGCAGTCAAACTTTGCCGTCCTTTGTGTCGCCCTGCTCGGGTTATTTTATAGTCCAAATGCTACAAGTGCTGCAGGAGTTGTAGCCCTTAGAAATAAAAATATCTTATAATAATAATAAGACAGGAGCAGCGTCGGCCTGATGTTACATTTCTACACCATCACAGCCCGGCGTGGAGGATCCAGCAGCCTCCGCTTCTCCACAGCAGCTCGGCTTCTTCTTCTTTTTTTAGCCTTATTATAACAAACAACTTGCTTCCTTAACGTGGCTCCTGGTTATAAATCCCCCCGCATACCGTCAGTGAATGCAGCCGGAAAGAAAAGTGGTGAAAAAAAAAAAAAGGAGAGCGAGGGGGCTCCAGTCTCCCGGTTCACAGAGTCCACGGCGGAGAGAAAAAAAGAAGCAGCAGCAGCAGCAGCGCACATTAATACTGAACGCGAGCTGTCATATGTGGCTGTGAAGTTGTCCGGAGGAAGCGCGACGTCCGGGGGTTGAAAGCAAGCGGCCCGGTAGCGGTGGTGGTGGTGGCGGTTGGTGGTGTGTATCCGAGACGGTCGTTCGCTTCGTCCGCGTCCGCCGCTTGTTGCTGGTTTGTGGAGGTCCAAGCAGCCGGAGTGTCCTGTGGTAACCTCCGCTCTGTACCCGGCGGCCTCCCCCCTCTCGCTCTCTCTCTCTCTCTCTCTCTCCCTCGCGCGCTCTCTCTCTCTCCGAGAAGGCACACCAGCTGCGCACGAGCTCCACCTACCTGCCCTGCGCGTGCCCAACATTATAGCCGCACACGCAGCTAAAATGTGGCAAATTCACCCCAAACAATAATGATAATAATAATTACAGAAAATGCAAAAAACAAACAAAACAACCAACACACAACCACCGCCATTCCTCACGTTTCTACTATAATGTGCAGGATTTTGATTTGATGCTAAGCAACTTGACAAAAATAGCAAATTTTATTGCTTCCAAATGGAGAAAAATGATATTTTTATGCTTTTTTTTTCGTGAGTCAGAGCTTTAAAATTAACAAACAAAGGAGAAA
>NW_007578055.1:531306-535531 GCF_000690725.1 Stegastes partitus | reverse complement strand
GACTTGGAGATCCCTGGTTTAATGGAACAGAAGTGCAACAAATGAGTTCAAATATTTCCCTCCAGCAACTTCTACATCTCAGAACCAGCGATCCTAATACAGAAGGAGTCTTATTGTTAATTCCAGATAATGATGTTATATATTCTTTAGATTGAACCAGCTAACAGTGCATAAATATCATGAGCTCCACTTTGATCACATACAATATTAACGTGATTCTTGCATAAAACATCACTTCTAATTATCCTGCATTATAGTAGGTTATAAAATAATCCGACACCTTTCTGTACAGTTGGCTGTATCTGTATTTAAAGCAATGTAACTGTACCTCTGTGCGGTGAACAATATTTTAATGAAGTGACCGTTTAACTATTTGAAAATCAGCAATCAATGCTTCGTGAGTAGGCGAGACAAGTTTTTTTTCTACATAGTTAAACCTCTAACTCAAGTGTATATATTAATCTGCATTTGCAGTTGCTCCAGAAACTATTGGGGCAGTCAAACCAACAGAAAGATGGTTGAAAATGTGTAAAATGTTGCAAGAAAAACTAATTTACTACGAGTTTAAACAGATATTCTCTGTTACAATAAATGAAGCCTGAACACATTCCTCCAAACGGCAGCGAAAAAGCAAAAAGAAAACTTTCAGAATCAGTGAAAAAGTGTCATATTTAATAGACTTAATGCGCTGAATGTGAATTACCTTGGACACGGTTGCTTCAAAGCAACTGCATGAATGACAAAAACCTGTGAAGTGACCCTTGAGAAAAGTCAAGCATTGTGTCTCTGGATTCCGGCTCTTAAGCTTTTGTCCTTCGGCGTTATTATCAAAGAATTCAATCCAGAGAGACCCGGAGTGCTCGGCGGGAGATTGAAGCGCATAATTGCAGGTGAGATTAAGAAAGAGCCACTCTAAGAGATCAACAAGAATTAAGAGACGCTGCTCAGTTTAACAGAGCGTTCAAAGTGGGATCAACGTGCGAAGCGAGGAGGTGATGTGGCAGAAAATGTTTCACGAGCTCCAAGAATAAGACAGCTCGGATTAAATTCAGCACCCAGCGTGGAGAGACGTGTGTTTATTCTGGGACGAGTTCAAATGATAAAAACAACAATTCGACTCCAACAGTAGAGAACGGAGGCGTCTAAATCTGGAGCCGTTGTTTTTAGCTTTGTAAGAAAATGTGCATTTATTGATGGAATTACGGCTTTTTGACGCCTGCAGTCTCCAAGAAATCAGATTAAAAATTGCACCGCAAGCAGATCTGCGAGCAGAATAATCAGAAGGAGGAAATCTGAGGCTCAGGATGTCTCCCTCAGAAGCCTGACCTAAATCCCACAGAGCACCTATGTCACGCTACGGAGAACGAACCCAGAGCTTTGCTGACTGAAACTTTCACCTCAGCTGTTAGAGGAGCTACTCGATGCAATGTGCAGACGATAACAAGCAAGTTGTGCTGAATAAATAGTAAAACGCTGCAGCGGTGATCTCCAGCGACGATTTAATGAAACACTTTGTGAGTGTTGAAATTTAAAAAAGAGACAATATTGTAGATCTGGACTGGATTTTCATGTTTTTTTTCCATGTAGGAGGCTTTTTACTATTAAATCATTTGGATATTTTCTGTCTAATTTGTCCCAGCTGCTTTGGAGAATCCTGCAAAGCGTTTACAGCAAAGTGCATTCAAAGGATTCCATACGCTCGCATGGATTTTTGCACATGCAGATGTGGGAGCGCATTAGCACCCGTTCATGCATTCATGCATACATACACTCACACACAGCCCATAAGCGAGCGTACGTCCTTGCTCTGAGGCCTCTCCGTATTGATTAGCTGCTGGTTAAAATATGAGCGGAGAAAGGTGGAAACACATCACATTCATTGCTGCCTGTTAATCGATGCGGGGCATTAAATCTGTGGAAAACCGCGGAGGCAGGGCCGAGGTGAAGATGGGGATGGGGAGGCGGGGGTGGGCGAGGAAAAGAGCAAGAGGAGGGTGATGATGATGATGATGGAGATGGAGATGAGGGTGAGAGATAGCGGGTTAAATGTGAAAGCAGACAAAAGGGGAGAGAAAATCTGCATAACACATTCTCGGTGAGGAATAACCTCGTGTGGAGCACAAGGAGAGAGGAGCGCTGAGACATATTCAGATAAGTGAAGTGGAAAATGACGGTGCTCTGGCCAATAACACCTCACACATACTTGTATTGTAAACACGATGAATGTGCCTCTTTGAATCTCGATGCTTTTTGTGAGTTTCTCGCCCTCGCTTGAACGTGAACACTCAAGACAGTGCAGCGGGTGAAGCAGAGCGCCTCTTCTTGTACTTCATAAACAGACTTCGGCGAGGCGCGCCAGTGGCCATATATAAAGCACACAGTAGGATGAAATTGCGTGTGTTCAGGACCACGCTGTGACATTATACAGGCAACATGTGGTGCGAGGAACAATATAAAGTGTAAACAGAATATATTCACGAGACAGGACAGCGTGTGGTAACTAAACAAAGTAGTCATCCTCCCCTGGAATGTTTTCCCCTTTTATTGCTTTTGAACATTGAATTACGGTTGATTTAATTTGGCTTTTTGACAAGAATTTACCAAAAAATGATACTTTCATGTCAAAGTGAAAACAGATTTCTACTAAATGATGTCGAATAATAAAACGTAAAAAGGTTATTGCGTGAGTAATCACCTCCATGAAGTCAATATTTAGTCGTTTGACCTTTGGCCACAGTTTCAGCATTGAGCCTGTGTGGATCCATAAGCCCAGCACATCTGGACAATGCTTCCTCTCTTCTTCGCAAAATAAAAACAATAACTACATAAGTGAACAGCCCCTTTTCAAGTCCAGCCACCAATCTCAGTCATATTGAGGTCTGGACTCTGACTCGGCCACTCCAGGACATTCACATTGTTGTCTTTCATCCATTGCTGTGTGGTTTTGGCTCTTTGCTTTGGGTCATTGTCTGGCTGGAAATACATTTTCTCTTAAGTCGCAGTTCTTTCGCAGACTGCATCGGGTCGTCCTCCAGGATTTCCTTCTACTTTGCTGCATTCGTTATGCCCTCCACCCACAAGCCTTCTGGGGCCTGCTGCATAGAAGCGTCCCCACATCATGATGCTGCCACCGCCATGCTTCATGGTGGGGACGGTGTTTAGAGTCCGCCAAACATAGCATCTAGTCGGATGGTCCAAAGACTCAATTTTAAGAACCTTCTTCTAGTTGACTCCAGTTGAGTCTCTCACATGCCTTTATGGTGAACTCTACTTGAGCTTTTTTCCCACCTCGCCCATAAAGCTCTGACTGATGAAGAACAGGCAGCAGTTGTTGTATGTACAGTCTCTCCATTCTCAGTGATTGCAGCTTGTAACTTCTTCAGAAGAGTCATAGGTGTCTTGGTGGCCTCCCCCTCCACTCGGGTGGCCTGCTCTTGGTAGAATAACGTATGCGCCATATTCCTTCCATTTCCTAATGATTAATTTAACTGTGGTTGTATCTGTATGGCTTGAGCAGAGGTAGAGTAAGTTGGCAACCTGACAACAAATGGGAACATGATGCATCCAATCTGACAAACATTGAATAAAAATGTATGTATACGTTACACTGAAATAACAGGGTTAGCCTTAAAATGCATGTTACTTCTTCTAAATACTGAAGATGACAAACTTACTTATGTGGGGCTTGTTGATAGCACTTAAACCCTAGCTGGATCCATCATCCGTTTTCTATACACTGTTTAATCCTCACTAGGGTCACGGGGGGCTGGAGTCTATCCCAGCTGACTCAGGGTGAAGGCAGGAGACACCCTGGACAGGTCACCAGTCTATCACAGGGCTACAGTTTGAGACAGACAACCAAGCACACTCACATTCACACCTACGGACAATTTAGAATCACCAATTAACCTCAGCATGTTTTTGGAACCCGGAGAGAACCCACGCTGCCCGGGGAGAACATGCAAACTCCACGCAGAAAGATCCCGGGTGTCCTCACTGGGACACAAACCGGTGACCTTCTTGCTGCGAGGCAACGGTGCTAACCACCAAACCACCATGCAGCCTATCAAACAGAGGTTCTGAAAACAAGAACCTACTGGACACTGGTTGCACACAAACTGTTTGCTTTGGAAGCAACGAATGGATATCGCGTTGAATCAACCTCGTACCAGAGATGATTGGCCTGAGAGCGTCTGCTGCCACAGAAAGACTGATGCAGGCTGAT
>NW_007578055.1:509635-531062 GCF_000690725.1 Stegastes partitus | reverse complement strand
ACTTAAAGTGTTGAGTGCGTCGTCCTTTGGCTGGTATTATACTTTGTGAATCCATAAGGGTTCACTTGGATCTGCCAGGCATCATCTCAAGTCCACAAGAGTCTGTGCAAACACCTCCAAGGACGTCCATGTGCAGCCCAAAATTTGTCTGAGCTACACTACAAGGGCAGTAATGTGCATGCACAGAATACGTACACAACCTGCCTCCAAGCGGACTACAAGGATAGCAGCAACAACCACATGTCCATAGTGTCCACAAGTGTCCATGTGCATGTCCACAACACTCCAAAAGTAACTCAAGGGACCTATTTGCATGACCTAATGAAATGCATAGTTGCAAGATTTAAAAAAAAAAAAAAAATCTAGTTTAGTAGTTTTGGTAAACGTTGCAAGCATTTTAGGTTGTGTTGACATAAAAATGTCGGCAACACCATCAATTTCTGTAATTTAAGCTTAAAATTCTTCATTCAAAACTAAATTCAAGTTGAAATTAGCTTGAATTCTTAATCTTTCTTCAGTTTCGGGTGCTCTGTTATCCCTGTCTGGACAATTTCAAACAGTTATGACTGTTATTAAATAATTTTAAAAAAACATTGGATTGCAGAGGAAAAGCTAATCTTCCTAATTCAATGTAGTTTGTTAGCTGAACATAATTTTATTAGCAATTGTCATAACTCATAAAGACATGATTTCTGTTTTAGCCCAAGTATTATTTCTTTTAGAGCCAAGGGAGCATAATCACGACTTCAGGGTGGAGATTGGGAGTGAAGCATATACAAACATGGAGGGAGGGGAAACACCATGAGCACAGAGAGGGAGAAACTGTGAAGCCAAGAGAAGATAGGATTTATTTTAGCTGATACCAGCGTACCAGGATCTGCCTTGATACCAGAACTAGCCGGCATTGTTGTAAGGATCGACGTAATGCAACCCTAACCCTCACTTATTCTAAAGCCAATCTTACAGCTGTCCTAAATTTAAAAACAACCTAAATGTCCAAAAAATGTCCCCATTCCTGAGGTCTAAATCTCCAATTGGTCCTCACAAATACAGCCAGCAGACAGCACACAAGCGCAACAAAAAAAAAACCCCATGACATACTGGTTTATGTCTGCAGCCCAAACAAACAGTTCAGGAATCACTAAGCTCAGCAATCCTCTGACAGGCCTGACATGCTGTCTGCTCTCCCTCCCTCCCTCACACACATGCAGCCATCTCTAACTGCAGCAGATATGGCACCACGTCAAACCGTCTTCCACCTGAAGGCTCCTCTTTCCTCGCTTTAATCCGCCAGCAACGAAGACAAACAGGTAGCAGACGGGCAGTCGGACCGGCGTACGGGACGACAAAACAGGCAGCGAAGATTTTGTGGTTTTCATGTGTGTGTGTGTGTGGTTGCGGTTTTATTCCAGCTCAGTAAGCAGAGATACAACTCACAGCAGAGAATGTGTGAATGAGGAGAAGCGAGAGGTTGATGGAGCATGAGGGATGTGGGGAGAGAACTGAGAGGGGGGGGAGGAGGTTAGACGGAGAGCCACATAACATTTATGTTATGTGAACAATTTGAACAATGTATTTTGATTTTATGTGTTTATTTTGTCTGTAGGGCATCGGGGCTGGCCAAGGATAAGTTGGCAACCACATATAAGGGAAGTGGTGACAAGAACTTGAACTGCAAGGCTGACAAAATAAGATAATACAACCATAAGATATTTTTTTACCGACATGCCAAGTATGGTCAGAAAAAAGTTGTTTAGCTATGAAGCGGTTTAAGTCAACAAGTGTCGATCAGCCAACCGTAGATGAGCCTGTGAACAGCGGTTAGGGTCAGCGCTGAGACAATGGTGGATTTTAGGTCACATTTTTTACAACAACAGAGTGGAGTCTGGATGGAATACATTACATACACAAGCAGTAATGTAAAATAAAGATCAGTGGGTGTGATCAGAAGGGTTGAACCTGCAGCACACACCCAGCAATGATGTTAGACTGCACTGACGCACAACACATCACTGCATGGTGGTGGAAAGATGAATCACTGGAGATCAGCGACTCTAAAAGTCTCACAGACATGCATTGTGAAGTGAACTCAGTTAACATACACCAACCAGCCACAACATTAAAATCACCTGTCTGACATTGTGTTGGTTCCCCTCATGCTGCCAAACAGCTCTAACCTCTGAAGGTGTCCTGTTGTATCAGACAGCAAAGTGTTAGCAGCAGATCCGTTAACTCGTGGAAGTTGCTAGGTGGGTAGTCCGGACTCATATCTGGGGAATTTCAAGGCCAAGTGACCACCTTAAACCCTCTGCCACATTCCTAAAACAATGTTTGCAGCATTGCAGGAAGCATAATACTGCTGAAAGAGGTCATCAGGCCATACCACTGCCATGAAGGAGTGTATGAGGTGTGTCAGAAAAGTTCCATGACTGGTGTCACAAAAGATATATTTCAAACTACACACTGCAAGTTTTCCCCTTCAGACGATCAACCAGCACGTCTACAAAGAGATCTTGCGGCGTTTGCTTCGTTCAAGAGAGGCGAGAGTTGTGGCAGGACAAGTAATGGCTGCTTCACCATGACAACTTGCTCACAACGCCCTGAGCATCCGACAGGTCCTGGCTGAGAAGAACATCTCCGTGCTGGAGCAACCTCCCTACTCACCCCACCTGGCTCCATGTGATCGTTTCCTCTTCCCCAAGCTCAAGGGGGTCATCAAAGACGTGGACGACATCAGATGGCTGTGACGACGGAGCTGCAGAGGATCCCGGAAGAATCCTTCCAGGAGTGCATGGCGGCGTGAAGACAAGGCTGAGAAAGTGTGTTAGACTCCAGGGGGATTACTTGGAAGGGGAAAACTTGTAGTTTGTTGTTTGGATTTGAAATATATCTTGTGTGACACCAGTCCTGGAAGTTTTCTGACACACCTCGTACATGCACCATTGTTTAGGTAGGTGCTGTGAGTCAAAGTAACATCCACATGGATGCCAGAATCCAAGGAACATTTTCCCAAAGCATCACTCTGCCTCCATCAGTTTGCCTTCTTTCTTCTCACAGTGCATCTCCTCCTGAGGTCAATAACACACAGACCATCCATGTGACATGAATGGTAAATGGTCTTCACTTGTATAGTGCTTTTCTATCTTAGTGGTACTCAAAGGACTTTACAACGTTTTCTCATTCACCCATTCACATGCACTCATACACCATTACACCAACTTTGGGTTCGGTGTCTTGCCCAAGGACACTTCAACTTGTGGATCACCAGCCTTGCAAATAGAGGACGACCGCTCTACCACCTGAGTCACAGCCGCCCTATAGAAGAAAACATAATTCATTAGACCACCTTCTTCAATCGCCCCATGGTCCGGCTGTTCATGTGCCTATTGTAGGAACTTTAGATGGTGGACTGTGATCAACATGTTCATGTTCTGACACCTTTCTATCACAACCAGTGTTGGGATTTTCATCAATTAATTCTACAGTAGTTCCTCTGCGTTGTGAAAACCGGATCCCTTTTGCTACTCATGGCGATGGTGATATTGCCCAAATATGAATTCAAATGCAAAGTTCTGTTTAATCAGTGGGTGAAGTACCGTTCAGATTTCACACAGAAGGGATGAGGTTTGGACACAGCAGCTAATCCAGCCATTAAATCAAGCGCCGTGAATGACATGAGGAGAAAACGAGCAGCAGCAACGAGGGCGTACATGAAAGAGAGAAGAGTGTGAATGGAGGAGTGTGTGGTGTGGAGGACAGAGGAGAGGAAAAGGTTACATGAAGGTGACAGTTTCATACATATCTAAGAACCTGCATTCATATTTCATTAATAAATGATACGTATGTTGATTTCCTCTGTTTGTCCCGGTTGGTAATAAATCACAAAGAGACAAACGGCAACAATGGAGGCAGCCCACTCGCGAGTATTGTGATGTATTCTATTCCTCTGTGCCATAAAACTTGACTACAAATATACATCAGGGAGCCGTGCCGTCGTTCTGGGTTTCTCACGTTGTGGTTTACATCACACATGTTGTCCTCGAGCCGGTTTCACAAAGATGATTGGCAAACACTTCTTACATGCAAATTGCGAGTGCTGACAGTAACACAGTGGACAAATGACTGTTCCTGGCAAACTGCAATAAAAATGGATGTGTTGAAACAAAGGAGGAGAAAATAACTCGTAATAAATTGCAGCTTGCGTGTTGCGAATTCCGTCAAATCGGTCCAAGGTGCAATACACAGGCCGTGGTGCACCAGATGTGTTGGAGCAAAGACCAGAACCAGGGCTTCTGCAGACTCAGATTCAACACAACCGACTTCCACGCGCCTCTACACACATGCCCACTACAGTACAGTGGACAAGAAAACATGATGGCGACCTTGTGACAGCAAGAAGAAGAGCTGCTTTGTTTATTGTGTTTGGCTGGACAACGGGAAAATGACAAAAAGAGAAAATAGAGTTTGCAACCGCATGACAAACATTATGGCGCGCACACGGAGCACAAAACAAGCCTCTAGTTTACTGACAGGCAGCAGACTTGCTGTGCAGATAGTTCATGAAGTCTCAGATTTTGGGCTACATTTATTTTTTTTTGCATGCAATCCGGGTAGTTTAACATTTAATATCTGCTAATCTGATACTATGGTCCTGGATTAAACCCATTCAAATAGATTAGCTGGAAGTTTTGTGTTGACAAGCAGAGAGCATTGTGGGAGTTTAGCTCGTAACGGGGAACCACGACAAAGCCTTCTGTGATGCATAACGACCGCCGGCAAGCGCAGTATATTACATCAAGCTGGCATCAATTGCGTTCCTGCATTGGAGTAATACATGGAACAGTCTCCTTTGGGGTCCCTGTTGTATACGTGCGGCCTAAAGCAGAACTGTCAGCGCAGGACAAACGTCTACTGTACTACATTTGTGTTATAAATTAGCCAAATATTAATCAACAGAGCTGTAGCTGTTAAGAAAATTATTCAAGTTGCAGCACAAGTGTGACGATAGACAAAGCATTGAGGCTCTCCAGCTTCATGCCAACACCAATCAGGTAAAAATCACCTTGATTGGGCCATCATATTCATAACTGCAGCAACTTTTATTTATTTATTTTTTAAGTAGGGAGGCCTTTGGTTTGAGCTAAGACCTTGTCAACACTATGACAGATATTTTTCAAATGACGGCAGCACTAAGCATGTCCGTCCTGTCAACATCAACAATGTGTCGTTGAGGTAAGTGCTAACGAAACATAAAGAAACCAATAAGATTTTTAAAAATTTGCAATTTAGAAAGCATTTGCAACAGCTGGATGGGAGGCCCAAGCACAAAGGGAAAAATTCACTGCACAACATCCATATTAGTGTTGACAACGCTTTAGCATCTTTACCGTTGTCTAGCTCATTAGCAGGTCATCTTTACTGGTCAGACCAACTCTGCAGTTATGAGTGGAGATGCACATAGAGACACTTTATTCCTGTTCTTTTATGGGAATGAACACAGCACATAACATCTGAATAGCTGCTACACGAGGCCTGTCTGGATACTTTACAGCTGATTACGGTAACTTAATCTCTCCTGTCAGCACAGCGGCTGGGCCTACATGCTGGTAATGTTACGTCTCACACAACAGAATTGCTGTCTTCCCATTTTCCACCACTGGAGCTACTTCACATTATCCACAAGGTTCTTAAAGGTAAATACAACAAGACTGTACCTAAGGTCTCTCATCAACCAACCACTGGTGCAGGGAATGTCCTCACGTGGATGGATGAATGCTCGACTCAAAGAATCAGAATTAGGGGTTCTGGAGCCTCGACTTTCAGGAGGCAGCCCTCGTTGGAATACTTGTTAATTTACAGCAGAGTTAGTTTGCTATTTGTCTGTGATTTGCTGACTTTAAAGTAAGCAGAGTAACATTTATGAGCAACAAAAGCCGCCCTTGTTGAATCCAATTTCTGCTTCCGCCAGTATTTTTTGTTGGAAGATAATGTTCGCAAGCTTTAGACAATTTGCTGACTCTTATCTTCTCGTGCTACTTTTCTTCATCTTAGCTTGATAGAGAGATAAACAAACACGTTCCATCAGCAGTTTCACGACACAGAGGATGACGATTTGTGTCACACACTGGCTTCTGTTTAGCAAAGTCAAGTCAAGCTAATTCTAATTATATAGCTCGATATCACACATCTGCCTCGAGGGGCTTTTGTGTAGCATAAAACACCCTTTGTTTACAGACCTTTAAGTGGAAAAGAGAAAAACTCTCAAAATCGAGGAAAAACAAGAGAAAAACATAGTATGAGCAACAGAGAAGAATCCTTCCTCCAGACAGACACAAGGATATGTAGCGGATATGCACAGAGAAGACCGCATAATGATTTTACAGATTTTACAGATTACATCACTGCACTATAAAAACTATAAATTGTAAAATTCCACATTTATCCTGCTGCTTGCATTGAATGTGATGGCATGTGAACATGAATTATAAGCACGGTCAAAATCTTTTGGGGGGTTTTATTATTAAATTGTGTCCTATTATGCAAACTGTGACGAGAAAGTACAACAAAGAAGAAGAGAGGATTTGAAATTTTTTAAAAAAGGAGGCGAGGAGAAACACAGGAGAGAAGGAAAGTTGTGAGGAAAGGCAGGCGAGAAGGGGAGAGGAGCCGAGATCAAAGGCAGGATCCTGCTGATAGTAACTGTCTCTCCTCCATTATTCATCAGACAGCTGTGCCGTAAGTAGGTTAAACTTTTCAGAGAGGGAGAGAGATGAGGAAATACGAAGCCACGGAGAGGCTGGAACACAGGAGTAATGACAGGAATGAAGGGGAAGTGAATAGTGATTGATCGACAAGAAAAATCCCATGCAGTGACAGAAACAGGGTGGAGAGGTGTGAGACAGGTTTGAAGAGAGTCGGGGAGGCAGAGGGAAAATGGGTGAATAGATGAGACGCAAAACAAAAAGAGAAAGAATAGAGATGAAAAGGACAACAGATAGAGATGGGAAACATGTGGTGAAGACAAGGCAAACAGACATGATTAAACAACACTGTTAGTCAGTATGCCTGAGGCCAAAAGGAAAATGTATAGACACACATGAATGTATGCATGTACAGAGTCATTTATGGTTGACATCACACATCATTTGCAGCAGAGAAAAGATCACGCAATGTTGAAAGGAGGCAGAAAATTTATAAGCAGAGCACATGCAATGTGCTGCATACTGTATATGCCATGAAAAGCAGCTGAAGCAGGGCGTGTTTGGACATTTAAAGCGTTTTACTCAATTTGGGCACGTTAGTTGACCTTGATGCACTTCAAAGAGGTGTTTTCAAGGTATAGCAGAGGCCGACACATGCACGCATTGCATAAAAGTAAATCCATTGCTGTTTTTATGACATAGAAGTCTTTGACGAATAAGGCAATGTCATCAGCAAAAAAGCACATTTTGGCTCAAATTTTGCAAAGCACCATCAGATTCTTGTAATTTGAAAGCATACTTCTATTGTTCACCTTGCTCCCGTGGGTTTTTGGGGCTGAAAACACTCTCTTGGTAGCTTTTCACAGATATAAAATGTTTCCCACAGTGTTATAGCAGCATGTAGTATAATATCAACAACAGTGTTTTGACCGATTCTAAGCTTTGAAACTCAACGGTCTATTACTCAAACCAGCTATGAGAATAACAATGCTTCTACCAAAGCACCAATCTGAAGCTCCCTTCCTCCAACACCTCTGTGATCGGACATTGTTTTAATCTAAAACCAAAAACAACAACTTTAGATTTGCAGGACTTATTTCTCACGCGCTCCTTTATCAGTCTTCACACTATAACCTCTATAATTTTTTGCATGTACAAACAAGTGCAGCACTTCGAATGCTTGGGGGAAAAGATTTTTCTTTTGTGAATGTGCGTGTATAGGTGAAGATTTCTGGACCCAAAATGTAGGACATGGACTCCTTGGATTTTATTATCAAACAGTGTGAGTAGTCAGAATGAATTTGGGAGGTGACTCCAGGGAAGAATGTAGTAGTGGGCCAGGTGTTGGAGAGGAGATCCAAGGAAGTGTGGCGCTTGATGTTGAGTGGCTCTAAGCGAGATCTGTGACTGACTGACTGACTGACTGACTGACTGGAGACTGAGGAGGTTGTACATAGCATCTAACACCGTGAGTTGCAGCCTGGAGCTTGGTTGTGGCAAAGGAGTGGCAAGGAGATAACTGGAACCTGAGATACAAGGAAGTCGAAGTTAGACTGAGAGCAAACGTCAAGCCAACAATACTGCCACAGGTGTTGGCAGAACGATCTGGTGAGGAGCGCAGCGACGGGCTGAAGTACTGCAGCTGGATGATGGATGGATTTCAGTTATGTCAGGTGCCCCTCCCAGGTACAGAAAGACACAAAGGTGGGCAAACAAAACAAAAGGGACACAGAGAGACAGTGGAAACTCGAGAACAGGGAAAGCCATTAGCACCATATATATATTAGAGATAATTTTTCCAGGTTATTCGATATCTGCAGTAGAGACACACAGGCAATGTGGGAAAGTGAATTGAGGACTTAATACAGAGCTTAATTACCCAAGTATGTGCATTCATATAAGGAATTTGACTGTTTAAGGAGAAAAAGGTTAGCGGGAAATTCAAGTCAACCAAAGTTTAGTGAGAGATACAGTTACTAGCAATAAATGAAGAATTATTGACACCTTCTGTGGTCAATGCAGGTGGATGATAGTGCACAAGAATGCAACAAGGATCCCAACAGCTGCTGAGAACATTTTTGTGTACATCCTAATCTATTATCACCATCTTTGAAAGATTACAATTCCTTGATTTTCTCTGTAACAACTAGTGCTGAGTGTAGCCTATTCAGCTCAACACTTCAGACAAGGTGCTTCCACTCATACGAATTAGTTCATTTGGAGCATAACCTTGCCTCAATCATCGTATCTGAAAAAACCACCACCAGCTTACAGTGATTCATGCCAAACTCAGCCAACAAGTCACAGAAAAGATTATGAGTACCTTGAGCGTTTATGAAAAGGTCAGCTAGCAGCCGACACATGTACAGAGGATCTGTCACTTTAACGTTTTCCATTCATTGTCTATGTGAAACGCCCCATATTGCATTCTGGTAGTTGCATTTTAAGCCACGGGGAGTTGTGTTGCCTGCTAACTGTAGGCACCTAATTTACATAAAGTTGCATAGACCTCAATTTTAAGCAAATGAGGCGCGGAAGTGTGATGCCTCACAAAACATTCATAAAACCTCTAAACTAGCCTTTGGTGAATCAAAATTAGGGCATTTTAAGAAACTGCATAGCTTGTTTCTCGTCTTGGATGTTTTCAGAAATACTTTTTGTTGAACTGTTTTTATGACACACCTACCAAACGTGCGATATTGGGAAACAGCGCATTGCGATATTGGGAAACGCCCCTGTGGACACGCACCAGCGTTTCTTGCTGGGAAGCCAGTGAGGGATCACATCCTTGATGCTCCTCTATCTCTCTGCTAGTGGTTGGTTAAGTAACTTGGTGGTACCAAGGCTCACTGTTCTGGAGAGGGAATATGCTGAATTTTTACTATAACAACACTTTGAGTGCCGCTGAGCCTTGACCTTGTTTCTAATGAGCGTTTAGCACGCAACCACCGAGGTAGCAGCTGCCCCCAATGTTCCCTGAAAGCGAACAAGGATGTATGAACGTGTGCCCAAAATTGCACAACACCATCTAAAACTCAACAAGGTTTGACCACATTGCGTGCAACGTGTGTCACAGCTATACATGTCCTGTGCTATGTGTATGTGCTGGTGTGTTAGTCTGTACAAAGCTGGATTAAATGTATATGTATATATATATGTGTGTGTGTGTGTGTGTGTAATGCAATGTTACATATACATATATGTAACATTGCGTGTTATGTGCAAGGCCAGTGGGGCGGTGAGGCTTTATGTGTATGGGTGTATGCTGCTCTATATATAGCACATGATGATGCTTCCCTGGTGTGTGTGTGTGTGTGTGTGGGTGTGTGTGTGTGTGTGTGTGTTTCTGCCCTGCTGGTGGATATCCCTTTGTTGTCATTACTAACGGGTCAGTGAGAGGCAAATCTCAGATGTAAAAAGTGCAATGTACAACACGGGGCTACATCTGCACTTTAAACTTTAATAAAGGTGGATAAAGGCCGACATGTTGGAGGTATTCAGCTGTATTTTTAATTTATTATATGAGTGTTAGGTATAAAGAATAGATGTAAAAAATACATGTAAAGATGCTGAAGTACATCATCCGTAATGAAACCACATATTCATGTAAGAAATAACCTGCTATCTATGTCGCGGTAACAGTAATTTCCCAGACTGGGATAAATAAAGTATTTTTCTATTCTATTCTTCTAGCATACAAGTAGAATAATGGACACCTCAAACAAAATCACAGAATAAAATAACACAGAAAATGTTAAAAAATCTAATCAAATCAAACAATGCTAAAGGTTAAAGTATATCATATTTTTTGTTTCCAGAAAAAATGAAGAGATCTCATGAGATGAGGAAATTTAAAAAAAAAAAAAAGTGAAGTATGTAAAGGATGCAACAGCATCTCCAAGCAGCCTGATGTTCCTGTGACCACAGCTGCTAATATTATCAGGAAGTAGGACTGCGCTGGGATTATAAGTCTACGGGACACAGAACAAATCTCACAGGAGCTTTAACATGGATGGGAATGGATGGTCAGAAAATAGAAGTCAATAAACGAGGCTGGAAAGATGCTGAAAGCTGGTTTTAAAAAAAATCAACCAAGTCTGGCATTTAGACAAATTTGAGTTGTTACTGATGGAATAAAACTCCTCTGTGAGGCGTCTGAGGAGGAATATTTGGTGCAAATGACCACTCGCTGTGTGCTCAGTTATAACGCACTGATTACAGTCAAATCATGGCTCCACACCCGCCACCCCCTCCTGCTCAAAAGCTTTGGCTCCCCACGGCTTCCTCCTCTTCCCCCCCAAAGTGCAATTCAAGTTTAAGAGTCGGTGTGTTGACACAGTTTAGGAAATCCAGCCCTCCTTCTCAGACCACGCTTGACATGCTTACAAAATGTGAGTGTTGCGAGAGCGACTGCAGCTGTATCGCTGCACAAGGAGCCGACTTTGAAGTGGATGCCAAATTTTAAATCTGGCACATTTTTGACCTCGGTGGGCACAGTTTCTAAACTTTCTGATCGCATCTCCCGATTGTTGCAGCGAAACACAACTGACAACACGTGTTTTTGGGATTGCTGTCGGGCAGCTCGATTGATCCGGAGAGCTGAACTTAGAAGGATCCTGCAGATGATGTATGGATTGATAAAACAAACGATGGCGTGTGTGCGCGCACGAGCTCGATGCACATATCAAAACAAAATAATGAGCAAATTGCCTTTGGCTTAACATTTTATAAGCATGCACATCATCCGTATATGTCCTCTTAAGGTTATACCCGGGAACAAGGTCCCCCTATTTATTTCTCTGCAGTGTGTATGTGTGTATGTGTGTGTGTGTGTGTGTGTGTGTGTGTGTGTGTGGCCCTTCGCGTGAGCAGACTGGAATAACAGATCAAGCTGAATTTACTAATTAAACATGACGAGTATATGAGGGTGCACGCACACACTCACGCACAAAGTGAGTTCTCCCCATAGCTGCAGAATTCAAGGACTTGTCTGTAACTTTTAGTGTGTTTATATGTGTGTGTGTGTGTTTTTATATATGTGTGTGTGTGAGACTAATAGTCTTGGGGAGCACAGCGGGGGACAGCACAGCCCTCCGTATCCAACATAATGGTTTTGTGAAGGCACATGGCGGGGCAGCTGAGGTAGCGCAGGATGCTGTTTGCTCAGGAGGAACTAGAAGTACACGTTGGAATCATATCTTTTAAAATTTAAAAAAACAGCGTAAGAAAAGAACTGTTTCGCTGAGCTTCCCGCGGCAGCTTCTTCTGGATCAAGTCCACGTCAAATCTCGAGCGACGTCGGAAACATCTTGCTCGTGGGTGGTTTTGAAAGCACTTAAGGTGTTGGATCAATAGTTTGGGTGAAATGCCAGCGAACTCTGCAAGTTTTCTCTCATCCTTAAAGGCACTTCTGAGTTTTCAGCATCCGACTGAAGCCGTGGCCTTTCCCTAACCTCAACCTTTTCCACTCCGGAGGTCCCTGTGCTCGGATCGGGCTTGTTCTGGTAGTAAAATGCACCTTCGGTTGTAGCACGGCTGTGCTGCATCAAATGTAGTAGAGCTGAAGTTGAAAAATCTCAGATCTGGTTCAATAACGTCAGTGTCGCTGAGGCTGTTATTTACTCTCTAGTTTCATTTTTGTTGGAGTTCTTCAGGGTCTCACTCTGGCCTGGTGATGGAGACACAGACATTTATCCTATTTCAAATGTCTCTCTTATCCTTTCTTATCTTATCTTATCTTATCCATGAAGGTTGCTCATGTTGGCCTCACAGTTGTGGAGCTGTGACTGAATTTCAGGATGTTTTTTTGCTTTGAGCTTAACGCGTTACGATTATTTGTGCATAATGTGCTACAAAAGCTACCGTTGTCGGTCGCTATAAACATTTTACAGCATGTCTTTTCATTTCATGCATACAGGCAGCAGGATGTGCCTTTTAAAATGTGTTTGCAAAGTAGTAGTTAATGGCATGTTCTGAAAGACAGGGTCTGTTTATTTGACCTACATTCAGCAGTGAAGGGGTTTTTACCTAGATATGACTGCAGGGCCATTGTTTTCCTCCTGCTTCTCTCCTTTTCACACTTGCATGTTAATGCAGCCTCTCAACAAGCACATATTTTGAAGCAAACAAATCGATTCAAAAGGATCTTCTTTTAATTTTCTTCATTTTATGCAAACATTTTGTAAAAAACAAACCAGCATGCGCCACCCAAACCAAGGACATCACATAAATATTTTAGGTCAGGGAGGGAAAGCATTTGCAAAATCTGAATAAGGAAAGAAAGTTACCTCCACAATGACATTACTAGAAGTGTGTTACTGAAAACAGAGCAGTGTGCTTCGTAGGAAACCTGTGAGAGGAAACACAAGTAGCACAAACCTGACCAACACCAGGCCTTGTGGTCTTACTGTGTAACCACTATGTTATTACAGGGTTATTACTATGTTATAACAAGTTATTGCAAAGCTGTTCTCTTTGTTGGGTTCTGTTTGAATCTACAATTCTATATATAAAGAGAAATTTGTTCTAAAACGTGTCACTTGCATTAAATTTAATGCAGCAGAAATCAATACGAGGAGCTTCAGTAAGAAGCCTGTTTTTGTCTTTTGCAGACGTTACACCTCTAATCCAAGAGGCTCTTTCAGTTCTGAACAAATCGGGACAGTGTTATGAACTGAACCAGAAGCAAAAACAGAAGTCCAGTTGCTCTTTACTGAAGTTCTTCTGACTTGGATGACTGAGACTCTACACAGAAACAGAAATAAATCACAGCAGTCCTGCACCCGTTTCAGTCACTGTAGCCTTTTTACTGAACGTGCCACGATCTGCAACCTTCTAAAAACAGCAGCATTTTGCTAACAGACATCATCTCGTTGCTCTTTCTTCTTGTGCAGCGGTTTAACGGCGCTTGAATGGAGGATTTGCATAACAAGCTGTTTATCTCAGCGTGTTTAATGTTGCATCATGCAAGTGGATTGAAAACGTTGTTTTTTGTGCATTCGGTTACATTTCTGCAAAATTTGGATCTTGACATTTTGCACAAAAGCCGGCCGGGAAGGTGAAGCAAAGAACGCAGACGCTGGCAGCATATAGGACACAGAGAGGTTATATAAAGTGAAGTGAAGAGAACGGAGCCTGAAAGAAAACCGACAAAGAAGAGCAGCAGAGCTCTTAGCTAACTGTCTTTGACCCCATTACTACAGTGGGAGTAATGTGGGTGAAAACATGCCTGAATGTGTGTGTGTGTGAGAGAGAGTGTGTGTGTGTGTGTGGAAATATTTCAGTCTGTTGTGTAAGGTCAGACATCTCTGCACTGCGCAACTAGTTACACAATGTGTTCATAGCTGCAGTCGCTCATCGCATCAGCAGTTAGGTGTTCCCGATCCGACAGCAAAGACTCCCCTCTGCGTCTTCAACCCGAACGGTCGTGATGCTCGTTATCGTCTCGCAGGAGGTTTCATTTCATCTTATCGAATTCGCGGATGCCGCCCCGTAACAATGCCGCCTCTGTGCGCGGACACAAACATATGTGCCCCTTGGCTCTCGTTTCTTGCACATGACAAGCAGGGCTGTGCGCAGATACGCTGTTGTCACTGCGTGGCCTCTTTGTCTCCGGCAAACAGGGGAATGTAGGGGAATCCCGTCACTTCACAGCTCCCCCATTGTTTCGTTCGCCGTCTGCTTCGGGCGTCGAGTCTCTCCCGCCTCCCTCCATCGCCGCCACCTCGCTCGCTCGCTCCCTCGACTTCCTGTGTCTCTTCCCTCGCTTCCTACCTGGCTCCTGTTTCCCTGAGACTCTCCTTGCGAGGGAAAAAAATAACGGCGGCCTCGGTCGTTTCAAAAACAAGCCTTTAGGAGGTCACGGTCAGCGGTGTCAATCAGGACTGTCAGAAGATTAAATCGAGGTTGCGTGGGCGGATGGACGGGTCAAAACAGTTGGTAGCGGTTTCTCTTACCTACAACCACAATCCTTCCCTTTCCCCTTTGAGCCTAAACTGAACCTGACCTTAACTGTTTCACTAAAAAGACACTTTTGGAGCTGCTGGTATCTCCGTCTCTCTCTGAAGTCGCATTCAATAGGCGCAAATCGGTTCATCTTTTCCAGGGAAGGGCTCTAACGAGACAGAAATAAGCATCAGACATCAAGAAAAATTAATAAAAACCAGATCCGCAGCTAATGAATCACGACGTGAAATGTTCTGTCAAGGTCGGTGTTTCTCTATACAGTCCCAGCGAAGCCATTAACGAAACACAAAAAAAGCCCTGATGTAATGCGAAAGTAATGATGAACACGACGAGAGTTATCGCCCACTTGTGCACTTTAGCTCAGTTTTGAAGAGCTCTTAAGCCTCTTTCAGCTCATTATTTTGAGCTCGGGTAACACTCGTTAGATATCGAATCGCAGCCGGGAAAACGAGCTCGCCAGCGTGCACAGAACAGCTGTAAAGGTTACAGCGATGAACGAACACAAAAAGAACCTGCATGTAACCAGGCAGTTGGGACACAAGCAAGAAAAAAATCCTCGTGATCTCTTGACATCCGCTGCTGTCGGTAAACGAACCTCCACCATCAGGAGAAAGACTGTGAAAGTGCAAATCCAACTTTCACGCCTAAAGCAACAGACTGTAGCAATGTGTCCGAGACAAATCAATCACTTATTGATTAATTGCAGTTGATGACTAGATGCTAACATAATGGAGCTACAGAATCAGCAGTTGGTAGAGACTAAAACAAAGCAAAACTAGAGTGAATCCTAAATATGCTAGGTGGCAAAGGAGCTCGAAAATATTTGCAAATGTTTTATCGCAGATTATAATACATGTTAACTTGAGACATTTTGGACAAGCAGCAACTTCCAGGGATGAAAAATGAGGCACAAAATGAATACAGTTGCAGTTCCTCTAGTGGCCACTCGAGGCTCCAAAAGCGAGTCAATCCCCATAGACCTCCGTGTTTAAATGCCTGATTTTACAGCAGAAATAAACACGTTTACGAACACCAGTTTTGGTCTCTACAGCTAATGTACCCGTTCATGACAACTGTACAGAGGATGATTAGTGATGTAACTCATTTGTTTGAATTGTATTATGGTTTAAAGTTATGCATAATTAAAGGCGTGGCCACTTTGAGTGACAGATGTAACTCCATGATGGTCCATGATGATGTTTCAGCCACAAGCCTCGTCTTTGCTAATCACGGTGGCAACCAGGAAAGAACTCCAGAGGGTCACCAGAATGGCTGAGAAGGTCACTGGGTGTCCTCCACCCACACTGGAGGACCTTCATGGCTCTTTCTGCCTCAGGAGGGCCGACACCATCCTGAAGGACTCCTACCACCTGGGACACTTCCTGTTCAAGCTACTGCAGACGGTACAGGGCATCAGAACCAGAACTAACAGAGTGAAAACCAGCTTCTTTAAATGTGTATTTTGTAAAATGTTTTACTTGCTGCCTTCCATTTTTTGCACATTTGTTTTTCCTACTTTTAAACTATTCACATGCACAAACTACTTTCGCTGTGCACAATACAGCGTCATCCTATTCTAGTCTGTTTGCTTTCCTCTGTGCAAAGGTAACAAAATCCCCCGACTAAGACCTGTAAATCTCATTAATGACTCCACTGGTTAAAAAAAAATATATTAATCACGTCTGTTTTCAGTTTTGCTACTTCAGAGTCCTCAAGGTCGTCTCATCTTGGAAAACAAAACACTTGATCTGCTTTTAGTGCCATTAAATCCACTTTTTCTTTTGGAAGATGTGAAAACATCTGAGTTCCTGTTCAGCCCAGCATCACGTCCAGGTGTGAAAACCGAGGACGGCGTCGCAAATCTTCACACATTCCACGTTTCTTGTGCAACACGAGGGTCGGTACCAGCTCAGGGCACGTCATGAATGTCATAAAATGCCAGTAGCTTATGTCCTCATTTTTTTGTGTTTGTGGTTTTTTTTTCCTTCCTCATATTTTTTGTCTTATGGCAAGAAAACACAGACTGAGTCTTCTCCATGCCGAGGCTCTCAGATCGCACTTCCTCTTCTTCCCTGAGCTGATGCCTACAGCAGGATATCCTGTGTCACCAGCCTGCATCTGTGTGTGTGTGTGTGTGTGTGTGTGTGTGTGCGCGTTCAGTTCAGAGAGCGAGGATCCAAATGCAGGAGGCAGGTTTGGAAACAACAAAGCCAGCGTTAATAACTGAAGCTGATGCAACAAAAGGAAAATCCGAGTGAACGACCTAAAATGTGGAGGGCAGGCGGAGGGCAAAGAAATCCAGGTTGGAAAAGTAAAACGCAGAGAACAAGAAGAGCCTGGAGGGTAAAAAAATAAAAAAATTTAAAAAAGTACAACAAAAAGGCTGCAAAAACCAGGCAAGGTACACTGTAAAAAATAAAATAAAAGAAAGAAAGAAAAATAAAATTTTCTTTTATTTTTCTTTCTTTATTTTATTTATTCACTGTTTTAATTTAGGACATTTTTTGTTTTTTAACAATTTACTGTTTATTTTACTGATTTTTTTTTTTTTTTTTTTACAGATTTGTGAAATTATAGATAACTACAAAAATCAAAAGAAAAAATTATTAATTTTCATGTTGGCTGTAAAAAAAACAAACAAACAAAAAAAAGAGCAAAACAAATAATGTCCACATTGAAAATGGCAATTTTATTTTTATTTAATTTAATTTAATTTATTTCATTTTATTTTATTATTATTATTATTATTGTTATTTATTTATTTTTTACAACTTTGGGCCATACAAAATTGCTCGACTTTTTCACTGTATATTAATAAGCAAAAATATAAATATATATTATTTTAAAGCTATTTGCTGTTATTTTAGTGTCAGATTTTGGGTGTTAAGAAATTAAAAAATGGTAAACAATTGTATTGCTTTTTTTTTATATAGATTGTTTTTTTTGTTATATGACACATATTTGTTAAAATCACAGAAAAAATGTTTTAATTTTCATGTTAACTGTAAGAAAATAAAACAAAACAGGCCAAAAGTGTAAATAACACATCAAATATCTGTACTATTATAAATGGTAATTTGATCGTTTACAATATTTGACTGTAAAATTACACTTTTTACTGAATTTAAATTAGAGAAAAAAATCTGTATTCACGAAATTAATCAGCATTATTTTAAAAATATTTACCAATATCTTCAGGTTGTTTTTTAAAATTGTAATTTTTATTGAGTATTTTATTTATTTTTAGCATATTTTTTCCTGCCGCCTTGCCGCCAGATTTTTTCCCGCCATTTAACAGATTTTTTTTCCCCTTTATTTTTTACAGTGAACAAACAGGGAACGCCGAAGACACGGCAGGAGGAACTCGAGCGGGGAACACAGGGGAGGAACAAAGGCAGAGAGCAGAACACAGATTAAATTCACAGGGGAGGTAATAGGAACAGGTGAGAACAATCGGGGCGGAGCGGCCCATCGCACAAAGACAGGAAGCAAACAAACAGTGATTAACAAAATAAAACAGGAGATTCATAAAACAGAAACAGTCTGAGCTGCACGCGTCAGTCATCCAGCAGCGCCGTGGGTTCCTCGTTTTTCCCCATCACATCCTGCCGATCCGAGCGGCAGGACACGACGTCGTTCCTCAAAAGCATCAAGCAACCTTCCTCGCTCTGAAAAATTTGAACAAGTTAGGCACAGTCGGCGATGACAGCAGCTTGCTAAAAGCTCCTTGAGGTGATTATCCAAGCTAAAGGCTCCCTGAGGACAAATAAACTGCACAGCTCGATGTGCAGTTGGCTGTCTGTCTCTTCTTCTGCACATGTTTGTCTGCCTGACTGCCTCGCGGCCTATCCTCATGTCTCGGTGAGTCAGAGACGTGGAGGCAGAGGAAGAGGAGGAGGGGAGAGAAAAATGGTTTGATTAATTATTGAGGAACCCGACACACGGCTTCTCTCCTTTTATTCTCCGTCTGACCTACATGGTGAAGCACCTGATCCTCGGCTGCAAAACAAACCTATTGACATCAAGCCGCATATCTGTGCATATCTGTGCAGAGCAGGTTTAGTGCCCTGATCTGTCTGCTAATGAAACCCACCACCCCCACGAGCACAGCGGAGATTATCTGCAAGACTAAGTGTGTGAGCGTGTGTGTGTGTGTGTGTGTGTGTGTGTGTGTGTGTGTGTGTGTGAGCACAAGCTAATGTACATTCATGTGCGTCCATGTGAGGCATTAAGCGCCTGTCAGGGAGGCCCAAAGTACGCCGGGATAGAAAAGAACGTTGGGTCGAAGGCTAACCTGACCTCCCTCGTTTCTCTCTCCTTCACTGCCTTCCGTTTGTTTTTTCATCTCCTACATCTTTCCTCCGCGCTGCAAGAACTTCCCTCGTTAGAGCCGCTGTTACACATAAAGTGTAGCTGCTGCGAAAACGATCAAATCAAATCAGGTTTGTTGTCATGTTGCTGTACATACACAGTAGTACAGGCGAGATGAGAGAGAGTTTCTTCAGGATTGTTTAAGTTTTGCAGAATGAACGTCTGGGATAAGACACTAAACGTTCACTCTCGCTGTCTCCTGAAGGGGGCGCTGCGTCCATGTGTGCCGCCATCACGTTGAACATGGCGAACCTCTTCAGGTCCTGGTAGGTCTTCAGGGACACACGATGGTGAAGCCTCAGATGCTGCCCAGAGCTGTCTGTCTGTCTGTCTGTCTGTCTGCATCCCCTCCAGCTGTATGTCCGTCTGGGATGTTGTCATGGAGCCATGTTTCTGTTAAAGCAGACACACAGCAGTCCCTCCACTCTCTGAGGGTTTCTCTCAGCAAACGTCCAGCTTGTTGTGGAGGGAGCGGACATTGGAGAGCAGGAGGACAGTCCTGCTGGTCTGGAGGGGTTAGCCTTTAGCCTAGCATGGATCCCGGCTCTCTTCCTCCTCTGTTGTTTATGTTCGTACCGCTTCCGTCTCTCTCGGGTAACTGCCGGCGTCGTCTCTGATCGGACTCCGTGTTGGTGTAGTTTGTCCACATCACAACCGATCGCCGCAATTTTAGCAACGTTCACTGTCCTGACGCCCAGCAAAGTCTCCCGGCTGCAAGTTTTGTGGAATGAACATCTGGGATAGACAAGACACTGATGTAACCTTAAAACTATTTTCTCTTTTCAGTGTTAAACCTGTTTCGCCCCATGAAGCCGTCTCAGACACAAGATGCTGCTTCATCAACGTGTTAAAGTAATTCTGTCATTCAAACATTAATGTTCACTGCTTCATTAAGACAAACCCACTGTGACGCCAAACCAGTCACACAGGCAGCACATCAGGTGACGTATAAAGCACGATAATACTCTGATAAACAAAAGACTACTTCTGAATCCACGATGCAACCAACGATCAACTGTAACCTATAAATGCTGCAGCTGTTAAATTCTGTTTTGTGATTTTGAGAACAAACTTTGCTCTTTGTGATGTTTTCGGACCAAAAATTGTTGCTGAAATATGGAAAAAGACTTCCTCAAACTGAACTAAGACTCCTCACGCTATGAAGGCATGTTCCAGGCTGCTTGTCTTTTATTTCTGCTTTTACATCAAGCTTTGATATGAGACGTCCCCAAACATTCAGTTTCATCCAAATGCTTCATGTTGGAATTCATGGAATTTAAAACAAGACAATTTGAGTCACTTCCTGAAATCTCACCACAACGTAATCTGCCCTTAAACTAGTTTAAAAGACAAAACAACTCAGATTTATGTCACTTCTTGTGAACGATGAACTGTCAGAAATCAAAGTTAAAGAATCTCCTCAGAGCTTCCTTAGTCACATATTGAAGTGAAGCAACATAAAGACCAAATGTATGTGGAGGTTGGAGCAATAAAACAACAACTATATTACATTTATGCAAACCTTTAGAGGTTTTTTGGTGTTGTGGGTCACATTAGGTTAAGAAAAATGCTTCATTTTTAGATATAAGATGCCTTTAGTTCCGTTTTTTCACCACGATCTTCAGTTTTACCCTTTAACAAACGTTACAGTGACATCATACATGTACAGCTGCACAGAGAAAAAGGTTCTTCTCCCTCCTCTTTGTGAAGACGGAGGCCTTTTTAGCGACGAGACGAGCTAAAGTAAGGCTGCAGAGGAAACAAATGCGGCGCACACAGAGTCTGGCCAAAGGTTCAGAGGGTTTAGTGCAGAACTAAAGAATCTGGGGGTGAGTGGAGGAGAGGCAGAGTTCAGAGAGTGAATGAAGATCAGACGGTGTGAATGAAAGAGGCTGACGATGAGAGTGGCAGGAGGGCAGATGGCAAACTTTCTGTTTCATCGTTTACTCCTTTAACCTTTTATTTTATCACTACCTGTGTTGGACATCAACTGTTTTTATGACATTGGACATGTGTTGGTTTCCTGCAAGTGTCTTGATGATGCACAAAGATGTCTGAACCACTCACCTGTTCTGACAAGAAAACCTGCATAAGCTAATTAACCTCGTGAGACCTCGTGTTTGCATTCTAGGACGTTGTTTATTCCTGCAACAAATACAGTCATGACTCGATAATCCGACCCTTAACAATCCGAAAACCTTGCTATCCGACAGGTTTTTAGGATAAACCAACAGAACCCGTTAAAAACAGCCTTAACATACCGACAGCCTTGGATTCCGACTCCGACATGACATTTTATGTCACAAATCAGGATAACGGCGTATTATCTGACTGAATAATCCCACAGATTGGCTACGTTCACACTGCAGGACTTGATGCTCAATGAGGAT
>NW_007578055.1:492517-506860 GCF_000690725.1 Stegastes partitus | reverse complement strand
GTGTTGTGACTACGGCTCCAGTTTGTTGATTCCTCGACTTTACAAACTCTTCTGATGCCAGTTGTGACATCAGGGGGAAACTTGCATGCATCACATCTGACCTCGAGGTGGGAGGATGGGGTTTTACAGACCAACAGTTTGAATACATTTACTCAAGTACTGTAGTAATTTCTACACCAAACTACTACAGCACTACATTTGAGAGACAAATCTTGTACTTTTGACTACATTCGTCTGACAGCTTTAGTTACTTTTCAGATTACAATTTACTTCAATATTACAACTAGCAGAGTTGGAGGTGAGCTGGTGTGCTCGAGATGCTGCAAGTGGAGAGCCATGGGTGGAGATAAAGCCAACATTGTAGAGGTTCATCTAAGCAATTTTAAGGAAGGATGGGAGTATTTCATGGAAAAAACCATCCTAGAAACATGTACCTTTAACACACAGAGATGAATTTTTATGGGTTTAATCGACGACTAGAGGGACTTTGCTTTTTTCTGCCATGACTTTAATCTTTCCCTCATCTTAACCACTTGTCACACGGTGCAATCAAAGCTAATATTTATATTTAATATGTCTGGAGGGGTGAGGCCTCCCTCTCCAGTTCTGCTTTTGTAATCCATTTTCACACATCGCTAGTGATCCCAGACAGACACTGGTGGTCGACTGCCAGAGTGAAAACGTCCTTCTGTGGATGCAGATCCCAGAAAAAAATGAGCCTGTATCACAATCAGGCTCAAATTCTGCCATGCACCATGTAAAAGCTCGTGTCTGCAGCGTTGTGGGGACGTCCAAAATACAAACATATCTGTGTTTCTATACTCTGACAGCTTATTGGACATTCCTGTGAAGGATGCCCGGGGAAAATTGCCTCCTATATGGGAAGCACCTGGATCGTTACAGCAAATTGTTCCCAAGTCGTGTAAAAAGGGTAATCAGAATCTTTCTTTATTTAACACTGTTTTAAAAAAAACCCCATCTGTCTACGAGCCGGGGAGCTTAAAAGCAGAGGATGATTTATAAAAAGGTACGTGTGCTGCCGTGTAGAATGCGTGATGTGAGAAAGCTCTCGCGGGGACGACTCCTTCGTCTTAGGCTCCAGTTGGAAGGTCATCCGGCGTCAGGGTGAAGAAGAAGAGTTGGGGGGCGATGAAGACTAAGAGTCCCGCAGAGGCAGGGCCACTTGATAGAGACACACCATTACAGTGACATACGGTCATTAGCCAGCTCAGCACTTTGCTGCCAGCCCAATATGTGCCGTAGCAGTTAGCATTCAGCTTGCGTTAATGGGGTAATTCCCATTCAGCTAGGATAGCAGCCTTATGAGCGATGTGTCACATCTATAGTCAGCTAGTGTAGCAGCCATGCAATAATTTCTCCACTCACTCCCGCATGAAATGACACTCAATCTTTGCCAGGAACGTACCCCCACTCCCCCATTTTCCTCTCAGCCCTAAATCACACCTCACTGTCTCTATTACATACCTCAACCGCTCTCTAAATCACTTTCCCCTCTACGTTCCTTTTCTCCTCTACTTCACCCAGTCCCACTTTTCTCTTGAGCATCATAAACACTTTTAACTTTCTCTAGTTGTAGCAGGTTGGGTCAGGCCTGCGTTTGACAATCACACCGTAGCGTTTTTAAGACATTGCCTTCTCGAGAGGATGCAGGAGCTCCAATATGAGGCATTTAAACGAAGGCATCTTTAACAAGGGCGTAGGTTCGTTTCAGAGCCGGGACACAAAGAAGTCAGAGGCTCTTATAAACATTAAATGTATATCATCTCACAAATAAATCAGTTTATTACACATATTGGTATTAAACCGCAGTAATAGGGCAGAAATTGCAGCCTCATATTGCACTATATTAATATTTAACCATAATTTCCCTGATTGTGTCCTATTACACTGAAAAAAGAGAATTGTTGGATCAACTTAAATGAGTTGATTAAATTGAATTAAGTCTACATTAAGCTAACGAGCAATGTCGCTGTTTTAACTTAGATGTACTTAAATTATTTAATTCTTCTCAAATGAACATTTTACATTCCTGCAAATTCATTTTAAGGAAAAGCCAACTTGAAGTTTCCACTTTTTTCCAACGTAAGTATTTGATTTACCCAAGCGTTAACATGTAAAACATGATTTTGTCGTTAAAATGACCTTTTCTTTACTCTGTAATCATACTAAAAGAAACGTGGACATCACGACGTCACAACACTAAAAGGAGTCATTAACCTAATTTTTCCTAATGTGCTGAAATTAGAAGTTTCAGTTGATAGAATCCACAAAAAGGAAACTGACGTAGCTGAAGCAGAAACATACACGAGATGAACAGATTAACTCCAAAACCACACATTCCGTCAGCTACAGTTCAAAGACTATTTTCTACAGTGTGCGTGACAAGTGTTTGCTAAAACATTCAGGATAGGCCGATGAGCCAAAACATGACAAGATCCCATCTCCGCATGATGTCGACTCTGCTGGGCGTAGCTCTGAATCACAGATCTGGACTCCAGATGACCTCTGAAGGTGCTCTGTGCAATCAGCAAGTCATTTAAGTTGTGAGTCAGAGTCACTGTACTCCTGCAGAGTCAGACCTGTCAGTGCAAAAGAATGATTATCATTCTGCTATAAGGGGACAAAATGCAGAATTGTTTGTATATCTTTACACCAATCACAATCATTTTGGGCGATGGTAAGCCCAGGATGCAGCAGTGATGTCCCTTTTCAATAGTGTCAATGGAAGTCAAGCAGGCCTGTGTTACTGCATAAACCAAATCATCTACAAAGCTTGGCATTTTCAGTACGTATTTTGCTGTTTGGAGGTTGTTGTTGTTTCCTGTAACTAAGAGGACACTGAAGAATGTTAACGCACACATGAAATGCCCAGCAGAAATGGCCGACTCACACCAACAGTCTACATGCAGTGAGTCAGACTAAAGCCACCCAGATCAGACTTATTCCAGCAAGTTTCCAACATCCTGTCAGTAGTTCATTAAATGTCCCTCCTCGACTGCGAAGGCGACACTGGTTTAAACTTTTGGAGGTGGCCGACTGGATGATGCTTAGTTTTGAGCATTAACAGAGATTTCATGTTGATTAAGGCCCCGTTTACACGTAGCAAAAACGATGACATTTCACTGGCCTTTGGTTTACACGTAAGCGAAGCTACAAGTCATCGAAAACGATCATATCTGAAAACTCCGGCCAAAGTGGAGATTTGGAAAAACTCCGTCTTTGCATGTAGACGGGAGAAGACAGAGTTTGACGTCACAGTGTGCAACAAAAGCGTCATCAGTGTGCGACCATGTTTACAGTTTGGCTACTGTGATAGAAAGTCAATATTTTCAAGTATTTTACTTGTTTTGTACTCTAATTTAGGAGTAGCTCCACTTCTCTGTCCAAACAAATGATCCTCACGTCATTATCATTGAAGTAACAGGAAGTAATTGGTGCCATTCGTTGTTGTGTTTTTTCCAGGATTCTGATTGGCTAGCATTTATGCGTCTCGCTACACTGCCCCCTATAGGTTGGGCAGCTCATAGCAGCTCTTAACGACGTGTTTATAAGAAAACGTAGATCCATTGTTGTAAATACCTAGCTATGTGTAAACGTGGCCTAAATCAAGAATTTCCCATGACAGCTTTGCCTCTTTTTTCATTTTTGCTCAGCCCTCCTACACGCTCGTGTTAAGGCGTGGATCGAGTCATCAGAGGGTATCGACAGTGTTGCAGTTGTGACTTCTAGACGAGCTACACTGTAGACGGTGGAGCATCTGAGATACCAGTTAAGTGTGTGGTCATGACTATTTTAGAAAACTGTGTAGCTATAGCTAAGTTTATCTGTCAAACAATGGAGTGTAGGCGGAGTCCAACATAGTCATAGAAATGGTCAGAGACACCTACATGCACAGCTTCCAGGTTGGAGAAATACAAGGCTATAAGACAATGCAATGCAAGCAGATGTAGTATTGCGCTATAAAATAAGACAGAAATGTGTATTCCAAGAAAAAGTCATGAGTCATGCGTTCTGTAGTATTTGCTCAATAGCATCTTCCTCTTAACACACTTTGTGGGAACAACAACCTTTTTCCCTCCATCAAGATTTCTATTCTTTGGTCCACCGCCTGATAAAAAAATGAATAAATAAAAATCAGGAAGGCCCTTTATGTCTCCCTGTCATTTTTGGCCCACACACTCCTCTTCCCTGTCAAAACCCGGCATTAAAGTCGTTCCCCACATTACTATTAGATCAGCTCAGTTGGAGATTTGGGTGTGTCGGCCGCTAATGTAGCCTCAGGCGGCAAGACGGCTCACGCAGAGATGGGAAGAGGGTTACAGAGGCGTGGCTAGCTCGTCTCAACACCGGGTTTGGTTCAGTTTTAAACTCGGCCGTCACCCAAACACCTCCAACTCATATGGCAACATTAGTCGAAGTGTCCAGAGGCGTCACCAACACCAGGGGAAAGAAGAGGGTTCATATGCTAGAGATGGGCTGGTTTTGTTTGTTTGTTTGTTTGTTTGTTTACAACACTATGCACATCAACTCTTGTTTTCTCCTCTGTTCTGTGCCTGTAGTTCACCTGAAAAAGTTTTGTCACATGACTGCTGGTTGCAGTGGAGTCAATAAAAATTTTTGGTTGCATTGAGGAGCGCAAAATTTTTAGTTTTTACCAATTTTAGAATTCGTAAATAAGACACGATGAGTTATAGTTTTCCCTTTTTTGTAATTTTCCCAAAACGTCACATATGATATGTTCATGGACCATTTGAAAATTGGAAATCTTGCATTTTTTTCTTTTCTTTCTTTCTTTCTTACAGTTTCTGGCAGATAAATGGTGTAATATTGATTAATTCTTATGTTTTTAAAGGAAGTGTGACCTTAAAATCTGCCTGTGAGTTTGAGAAATTATTGACGAAGGGACAGATTTTGCCCATCCCTCGTTTTTTCAAAGCAGTTTCTTATAAAGTCTTTAACAAATTCAAGTCACAAACACACATTTTATCTTTGACTGCACTTTATGACAAGTAGTTAAGATTAATGAAAGATTATAGTCATGGCAAAATGAAACTGCAAACATTAAAGTCCCTCTGGTCGTCGATTAAACCCATAAAAATTTAACTCTGTGAGTCAAAGACACATGTTTTAATACATGAAAATAGTCCCATCCTTCCTTAAAATGGCTTCGATGAACCTCTACAATGTTGCTTGGCTTTATCTCCACCCATTTAACAAATTCAAGTCACTTAAGTTCAGTTCAATTCAATTTAATCAAAGTTTTTAGTTTATTTCCGTTCTGCTTACATTGCACCAATTCACAACACCTTAAACACTTTGAACAGAGAAACCCAACAAATCCAAATAACTGCCAGAATGCCCCTTTAACTGTTCCTGAAACTACAGACGCTGCTCGGTGTCGGTCGGTCGTTGCTCTCACCGTTGTCACAGTGACCCTCGTTGAGCTACTTTACCAATTTGTCAGCATTCCTGATTTGTCTGTCGGTTGGCCCAAACTCACCCTGATCATCCATCCACCTAATCCCCCGCCCCTGCGACCATTCATCCCCACCTCCTCCACCTCCTCCTCCTCCACTCAATGTTTTGGGTTTTTCAGCTGCTGTGGACAGAAAGCCCATTTAGGCGCCGCACGTGTGTGCGTGCGTGCACGTGAGTGCGTAAAACGGTCCTTCTGCGTCCATTTTGGGAGGCGAGGTGCGTCAGAGCGTGAAGGCTAGCTGTCGGTCCGGATTACATTCAGCTGTTGGGCACTCGGTGTGTGTGTGTGTGTGTGTGTGTGTGTGTGTGTCCGTCCAGGAACACAGTTTCAGTTCTGTAAAACAAAATGAAGGAATCTCTGTCTTTCTCTACTATGTCACCGCTGTTTCTTAATCAGCTCCAAAGCACACACGCTTAGACGGTGTTAGACCAATAAACTCTAAACCATCAGATAAATACCCAACACTAACGCTTCCCCGACCCCGACTTACTGTTTTCTCAACCTTAAAACTACAACTGAGGTCCCAAAACAGCTTCTTTTTTTTTTCCCAAAGTGAGCAAACAAACAAAAATATATAGTTGGTGGGTACATCCAATGGAAGTGTTGGCAAACATTTGATCATCTTTGCCTACAGATAAAGGGAGAATAAATGAACAACTTCACAAACAAACTTGTTCCATCATTTACATCCTTAAGGATATAAGTATCTGGAACTCCCAACTAGTCAGTCAGAACTGATGAAGCCTCTTGGATGAGAGGTGGAACGTCTTCAAGGAACTCAAGCTGCTACGATTAATCTACCAGAATAACCATGACCTGGATGACTGAGAATCTTCACAGACATCTTCCATCATTTATACAACAAAACAATCAGCAGATCTAATATCTATAACTACACCCTTGGCATCAGGGGCTAATATAGCTTCCTTTAGCGGGAGTAACTTCTTGTAGGTCTTGTGACGTCAGCTTGATTTCATTTTTTGATCGCTCTTCCTGCAAAATTCCTCCAGTTGCAAAGGGTTTTCTTGACATGTTCTGTTTCCAATCTCCTCACCAACAGATTCAAATCTGGGTTTTTAATGAGGCCGCTCCATAACCGTCCATTTGTTCATTTTGAGCCCTTCTCTTGGTGTCCGCATGGGATTATTATCATATTGAAAGGTGGACTTCTGCTTCAGTTTACAGACAGATGGCCTCACATTATTCATAGTTCAATCAATAGGTGTTAAGCTGGCCGGTCTGACCTGAGGCAACGAAGCAACACCCGACAGTAACCCTTCCACCGCCGTGCTTCACAATATGAGCACCTTCTCCATCTACTGTTACTGTCTACTGAGGCCAAACAACTCTGGCTTTGAATCATCCGTCAAGAGTGGATTATTCCAAAATACCTGCTCTTTGTCTGTATGTTCATTGACAAATGGTGGTTTTGTTTGAATGTTCTTGTCCCTGGAACACCTCCAATGCCTCTTTCTGATTGTAGACGCAACGACAGTTGAGTTACCTGCAGATCCTTGGAGGAAATTTTGAGGTTCTTGAAGACTTTTATTGCATTCAGTTATCTGCTCTTGGGCTGACACTACTACCTACCTACAGATATCAGAGACTAATCCTAACACTGAAGGAGCTTCTAATCATTGGAACCTGAGCTCCTTGTCATCCCAGCCAGTCCCTCTCTACAACAAGAAATCAACATCCAGCTTGATTCAACCCAACTCAAACCCACAAAATCTGCCAGAAACTTGGGTGTCATGATTGATGACTAACCTTCAAGGTTCATGTAGCCTCTGTTGCTCAGTCGTGTCAATTCGCCCTGTACAACATCAGGGAGATCAGACCTTTCCTGTCTGAACATGCAGCACAACTCCTGGTACAAGCTCTCATAATATCACACATTGACTACTGCAGCTCCTTACTGGCAGGCCTCCCCGCATCCACGGTCAAACCTCTGCAGATGATCCAGAATGCAGCACCACGTCTGGTTTTCAAGTCACCCCGCTGTTCAAATCGCTTCACTGGCTTCCAGTCGCTGCCCGCATCAAATTCAAAACCTTGACACTTGCTTACAAAACCACAACGAGAACAGCTCCCTCCTACCTGAACTCTCTCATTCAGATCTACACTCCGTCCGCTCGACCAACAAAAACCACCTGATACAACCACTACAGCAGAGCTGAGGTCGATAGCTGGACTCTGTGGTTCCTCGGTGGTGGAATGAGTTACCAAACTCAATCTGCTGACTCCCTCTCAGTCTTTAAGACTAAAGACCAACGCCCTATCACACTTGAATTTGTTCTGTGGCACTTATCTAGATTGTTTTCTCCTGACTAGATCCTTGCTTGTGCTTTCAGATGTACATCCCTTTGGATAAAAGCGTCTGTCAAATGAAATTGTAGAACCTGATCTGGAGCCCTGACTCTAATTTGCAGCTTTAAAGGTGTAATAAATGTAGAGGTATACTTTTTAAAATCATTGAAATGAGCACAAAATGTCACCAGTTTCAAGAAAAAGAGCAAAAGTTTGCTTGCTTAGATCTAAAACTTGTACCAAAAACCCCTTTGAGTTGTTGGAACCAGCCAATGGAGACACATTGTCATCTCAACGGTTTTGAACTGAAATGTGTCCACGCCTACACACACACTCACACTCACACATCTTTGTCTCATGGGTTTTCTGAGTTGCACAACATGTATGTTTAATCAACCACTTTTTTTTTTTTACCGTCATGCTTGACTCCACACTCGCACCAGACGCACTTCGCTGCCATCCTTAAACCGCAAATTCCTTCCTGTTTTTCGGTTCTGCTGCTCCGACGTGAGCTCTAGTAACCTTTACAGATCGATGTAACCTTTTACAGAATGAGAAGCTAAAGAATCGTTACCCAGATTCAGCATTTTTTTTTTTNAAAACTGCACTTAAGTGTCGACAAAAAGCCAAAACACGTAAAGAATCCTGCGACTGATGCAGGATCTGATCATCTGACTGCAGGTGACTCAGGTGCAGGAAGGACGAGGCCACGCCCACCAACACCGAGAGGCGCACAGGGAATCATGGGAGACGTGAGGGAGGAGGACGGTGGGGGGAGACCGAAGCACAGGGTGAGGGCCGTGACAGTTAATGGCTCTGCTGATGGCTGCTGTTAATGTCTTTGGGCTAATGGCCTCGGCCACCGCTGATGATAACCATGAACTAATAGCATGAATGACAGATCGCCCGCTGCTTTCAGACTCCTGCTCTGTATAAAGAATAGATAGATGGTCTCAGGGGAGCAATTAGGAAGTTAGTTCCTCTGAATATAGCAATAATCCCCAGAGGAGCCATCTTTACTGTGATTAGATATAAAGATGAAGGTGATGTAACTGGGTAAAATGTACAGCTGTGTGCAAGATAGAAAGCACGCACTTTGGCCAGAGTTTCCACAGCAGCCGAGCTCGAGGAGGTTTCACCAACAATAAATAGATACCAGATGGATTTATTTATCCCACGGGGGAAATTACAAAAAGCAATTATAGTGGCTGCTTCAAATGTACAGCAAATTTCATGAGAAGAGCTGCAAAATGCTCATAAATGTGTGTTTCAATCCGTTAGTTTAATGTAAATATTAGCAGTTGGTTCATCGTCCATCGGCTTTAACTTTTCAGTCAGATGCCACTAAACACAAAGCAGAAGAAGTTAAACGATGAAAACAAAGCAGAAAACATGATGAAATTAGCCTCATTCCTGTACTGATTTGCAGGATGTTGCTCCCCTCATTGATAATGTGGTGCACATGTCAGTCACATGCTTCATCATTATTAATGCTTCAACATGTCTGCATAGATCCTCGTTCATCCAGGTGGAACTGAGGAAGCATGTTCAGGAACCAAAAGGCAAAGTCTGCTTGTCTTCTACTGCTTTCTTCGACACACTCACTTAGTTTAAACTGTTTTGTTTAAAGCTGCAGTAGGCAGGAATATAGCAAAGGGGAAAAATCTCTATCCTGAGCCCCTCTTCCATCAGATGAAGGGTTCAAACATAGTCAAGCTAAAGGCTGATGTTCACTTTCAGCGCCAAATTGAAGTCAAACTTTGCTCTCCTGAGTGAAAGTTTATCAGTTTTACCTGCTCTTGGTTAAAAAAAGGCCTGTGATTGGCTAAAATCTCCCATCACATGCTACACATACTGAAGACTAAAAACAGAAGAAGAGGCGTAGAAGTCAAGTTCCCTGTCACACATCAAACGTTGAGGTTGGTATGGCCTTTTTTGCCTAATGAGGTCAAAAAATGACCGCCTACCTCAGCTTTAAGCAGCGTTAATGCAATCATTAAATGTATTTTACACACTGTTTTCCATGCCCACCCTCACCCCGACCGGTCGAGGTCGATGGCTGCCCTCCCTGAGCCTGGTTCTGTCTGAGGTTTTCTTTTTTTTGGTTCCCTAATTTATTATTTTTTGGTTCCTTCCCACTGTCACCAAGTGCTTCCTTAAAGGGAATCCAAAGGAGCTTTGGATTTGTTGGGTTCTCTGTTTATAAAGGCCTTTACCTTATGATGTGAAGTACAATGAGGTGACATATGTTGTGAATTTGATGCTATATAAGTAAAACTGAATTGAAGCATGTATTTAGGTTAACTTCCAACAACCATTGTTTCATTTCAGCATGAGAGGAAAATCTACGTCAAACATTTTTGAAGTATAAATCTTGAAGGATCTCAGTGAGGAATTTAATAAAAACAATAACCTCACCATTACTACTGCCTCCTAACAGACAGTCCATGCTTATATTTGCACTATGGTGAAACAATAACGCAACTTTAGCTGAAGATTTCCTCCAGGTATAACTGAATATGCATAAAAATACTCTGAATTTCATAATCATCTGATAAAACAGTTCAGTTACAGGGTTAGAAGTCCTTTAAAATGACATCTATGCCTCCAGAACCTGCGTGCAAACGTTTCTCATCTGATAAGTGTAGCTGCTGGAAGCTGCTTCTGCATCACTGAAATACCACTCTGACTGTTTCCACATCACACTTGTGTAAGCTGCCTATGGGACCAAGATTGGCTCCGACGCAAGTTCTGGTTTCGTGATTCCTGCAGGTACACGCCTTAAAGACGGGTTTGAAAACAGCCTGTGAACATACATTACATCAGTCTGTACAGTGAACCTTAAAGGGAAGTAAGAAGACACCGCTTCAGCATTCCCTAAATTCATTTGTCTTTGACTACAAGCACATGTTCAGCTCAGAGGATCCAGTTCATAATATGTGTTATCCAACCACATCTGAAGAGTTTGTATTCTTTTGACAGGTTTCTCTCCGACTGCTTTGTGTTTTGTTGTCTGTTTCACAAGTGTTGTTGGTGGTTAACCCCAAAGTGACGGAAGTAGGAATGTGAAGAACAAAAGAACAGATCCTGGCTGGTCGTCATCAGCGGGTCTGATTGTGATGCCGCAAACTAAAGGTCAACATGTTCTAAACTCTTCTGCCTTGAATGCAACGTGTTTTCTGATTTGACGACCCTTTTGTCAGCATCAGGACATTTGTCTGTTTCTTCACGCATCAGTTTTAGGATGCGACCACGATCTGGTTACGATTCAGTTACGTTTAGGTTGTGTTTTTTGTTGAAATGACGCCTTCACTACGTTCTGGGGAGTTCCATCACAGCGGGAGCAAAAATAAACACTTAGAACAATCCCAGTGTTGCCTGTCTGTTGGAAATGGGAAACGGGTCGACACGGCTCACGTCAAATGGCGCACTGAACGCATCACATAAAGGACAAAGAAAACATGACTCTCCTGCCGTGTTGTGACTACGGCTCCAGTTTGTTGATTCCTTGACATTACAAACTCTTCTGATGCCAGTTGTGACATCAGGGGGAAACTTGCATGCATCACATCTGACCTCGAGGTGGGAGGATGGGGTTTTACAGACCAACAGTTTGAATACATTTACTCAAGTACTGTAGTAATTTCTACACCAAACTACTACAGCACTACATTTGAGAGACAAATCTTGTACTTTTGACTACATTCGTCTGACAGCTTTAGTTACTTTTCAGATGACAATTTACTTCAATATTACAACTAGCAGAGTTGGAGGTGAGCTGGTGTGCTCGAGATGCTGCAAGTGGAGAGCCATGGGTGGAGATAAAGCCAACATTGTAGAGGTTCATCTAAGCAATTTTAAGGAAGGATGGGAGTATTTCATGGAAAAAACCATCCTAGAAACATGTACCTTTAACACACAAAGATGAATTTTTATGGGTTTAATCGACGACTAGAGGGACTTTGCTTTTTTCTGCCATGACTTTAATCTTTCCCTCATCTTAACCACTTGTCATACGGTGCAATCAAAGCTAATATTTATATTTAATATGTCTGGAGGGATGAGGCCTCCCTCTCCAGTTCTGCTTTTGTAATCCATTTTCACACATCGCTAGTGATCCCAGACAGACACTGGTGGTCGACTGCCAGAGTGAAAACGTCCTTCTGTGGATGCAGATCCCAGAAAAAAATGAGCCTGTATCACAATCAGGCTCAAATTCTGCCATGCACCATGTAAAAGCTCGTGTCTGCAGCGTTGTGGGGACGTCCAAAATACAAACATATCTGTGTTTCTATACTCTGACAGCTTATTGGACATTCCTGTGAAGGATGCCCGGGGAAAATTGCCTCCTATATGGGAAGCACCTGGATCGTTACAGCAAATTGTTCCCAAGTCGTGTAAAAAGGGTAATCAGAATCTTTCTTTATTTAACACTGTTTTAAAAAAAACCCCATCTGTCTACGAGCCGGGGAGCTTAAAAGCAGAGGATGATTTATAAAAAGGTACGTGTGCTGCCGTGTAGAATGCGTGATGTGAGAAAGCTCTCGCGGGGACGACTCCTTCGTCTTAGGCTCCAGTTGGAAGGTCATCCGGCGTCAGGGTGAAGAAGAAGAGTTGGGGGGCGATGAAGACTAAGAGTCCCGCAGAGGCAGGGCCACTTGATAGAGACACACCATTACAGTGACATACGGTCATTAGCCAGCTCAGCACTTTGCTGCCAGCCCAATATGTGCCGTAGCAGTTAGCATTCAGCTTGCGTTAATGGGGTAATTCCCATTCAGCTAGGATAGCAGCCTTATGAGCGATGTGTCACATCTATAGTCAGCTAGTGTAGCAGCCATGCAATAATTTCTCCACTCACTCCCGCATGAAATGACACTCAATCTTTGCCAGGAACGTACCCCCACTCCCCCATTTTCCTCTCAGCCCTAAATCACACCTCACTGTCTCTATTACATACCTCAACCGCTCTCTAAATCACTTTCCCCTCTACGTTCCTTTTCTCCTCTACTTCACCCAGTCCCACTTTTCTCTTGAGCATCATAAACACTTTTAACTTTCTCTAGTTGTAGCAGGTTGGGTCAGGCCTGCGTTTGACAATCACACCGTAGCGTTTTTAAGACATTGCCTTCTCGAGAGGATGCAGGAGCTCAAATATGAGGCATTTAAGCGAAGGCATCTTCAACAAGGGCGTAGGTTCGTTTCAGAGCCGGGACACAAAGAAGTCAGAGGCTCTTATAAACATTAAATGTATATCATCTCACAAATAAATCAGTTTATTACACATATTGGTATTAAACCACAGAATAGGGCAGAAATTGCAGCCTCATATTGCACTATATTAATATTTAACCATAATTCCCCTGATTGTGTCCTATTACACTGAAAAAAGAGAATTGTTGGATCAACTTAAATGAGTTGATTAAATTGAATTAAGTCTACATTAAGCTAACGAGCAATGTCGCTGTTTTAACTTAGATGTACTTAAATTATTTAATTCNGACTGTTGGTCGCAAAAGAGTTCGTCACAGCTGCATAATTGCACTAAAAAGCACAGGATTTTTTTGTTTTTTTTTAAACCACCTGGCACTAAAAGTTTATTTATGACGAGTCACAACTTGAGCTTTTTTGTCATTTTCCCCAAATGACCTGTACGTCACATATGCGATGTTCATTTTGCTCGATTTGCATGAATAGTAGACAAAAGGAACTTAAACAAACCTAGTGAATCTGGGGGGAAAAAATCTAACCTATGAGATAAACTTAGCAATGTTAATCACAAGCCCGGCACGTGTGGGCCTGCTGCTGTCGTGTTCAGAGGAAGCTGAAAGCAGGTTGGTGGAGGTTCAGAGGGCGAAGTGAGACGACCGCAGGGTTCAGTGTGAGCTGCCGCTGGGCTGCGGTGGCAACATTCTCACACCAGCCACTTCCTCAACCTTCTCACGCTATGAGGCTCGCTGAGCCGTCAGCATCGGCCTGCGTGCACGTGAGCGCGCACCGGGCCTTCGTGAAAGCTTTAAACCCGGCCTGTGTTCGGAGACGGATTAGGGAGATGTTAACAAACTGATCAGTGACCCAAATTCTATCTGTTACAGGCAAGAGTTTGCATTTTTTCTTCTTACACTGGAAGATTTTTTTTTGTCTGAGAAAAAAGTGTTAACAGCTACTGACTGAAACTGAATTTTTTATTTATTTAATTTTTTTAATAAATCAAGAAACAATGCTGGACCTACTGTCTAGTGTTTTACTTGTTTCTTCTGAACTGAAAATGGCATCAAAACAACAATAAAGATGTTCGTTAGTGGAGTCACTGTAGCACAACAGTTACTAAAAACCTGTGCTGTAGTGGCATCTAGTGGCTGCTACTGGGTATTACACTAAACTTTGAACTAATCATATTCAGCATATTTCATTCAGGATTTTCTTGTGTAAATAACTAATATTTATTCAACTACTGTATTTAGGTACAACTTAGAGGTATTTCCATTTTATGCTACCTCATACTTCACTACATTTCAGAGGGAAATATTCTACTT
>NW_007578055.1:472370-491462 GCF_000690725.1 Stegastes partitus | reverse complement strand
TAAATAGACATGTACATGATATTTGTTTCAGGCTCTGAGTACAACCGCTCCATCCAGTCTGAAGCACATTTAAATCGTCTCTTCCCAAGAATCTCAACTTACAGCTTCGGAAATAATTATTAGACCGCTGTGACCGCCGTGTTCTGGCCTCTACCTTTGTGGTTCTTGGTGGAAACCTGGAGGCTCCAAACTATTGTCATTTCAAAATGTTTTTTTTGCACCGATCTATCCTCCACCACAGAGTTATTCAGGTCATCTACAGAGAGTTTGGTGGATTTCGTGGCTCGGTACCTTTCTAAACTACGTCTAATTCATTGAATGCGCCGCAGCTGGACTCCAGTCAGGTTCAATTAGCACAGCTGCGGTGTTTCGTAGTCGAGAAATCAGGGTTTTCCTCCTCTTTGTCGTGGCACCTCTCTGGAACTCAGTGGGTGGTTCCCAATATCGATTCAGTCATACTTACAGCATGGACTTAAAGGAAAAAGTATGCGATTTGAAACACTTGTTTGGATAAAACCAGATGTACAAGAATCATGACAGAATTACTGATCCATGTGGTATTTAGAGCTGAAACTTTGCTTTGTTTAAAAGGTATAATATGTAAACTTTAACTGCATTGCAACCAGTTGTTGGTGGAAACATCTGTAATGCGATAAAGGTGTTGGAAATTAAAAATAAAATAAAAAGCACCATTCATTCAAGCATTATGTGGACCTGAGCATAGCTTAAATCAGGGGTGTCCAATCCTGGTCCTGGAGGGCCACAGTCTGCATATTTTAGATGTTTCCCTCTTCCAACACACCTGATTCAAATGATCAGCTCATCAACAAGCTCTGCAGAAGCCTGATAACGATCCTGATCATGTGAATCAGGTGTGTTGGAAGAAGGAAACATCTAAAACATGCAGGATTGTGGCCCTCGAGGACCAGGATTGGACACCCGTGGCTTAAATGAACACTATTTCAAATCAGTTCATTCTCACATCACAAACCTGGAGGTTTTTTCCCTCCAATTTGTGTTTCAATCATTTGGGGGTTTTAAAATGACGTCAGTTAAAGATTTGAGTACCTCAAACGCAGCGTAACTACCTCCACAGCAAGCCCAACAGTGCAGATTTACACCACTTTGAGACTTGTCTCCTAGCTTCCTAGTTTTCATGCTGTGACGGCCCCATCTAGTCTGTTGGTTGGGCACATTGGTTGTCTGTGTTCGGCTCTGCTTCCTCAGGTCCTCAGACTGCTGGAGACTAAGTGGGTGGTCCTCCCTGCTTGGCTCGCTTGGGCCCAACGCTCCCAGGCTACAAAAGGGGCCAACCCCTCAGTTCCTGGTCTCTCTCCTCATGCTTGTGACATGTTGGTTTGGTCTTTACATCAGACAACACCTTGCTCCACATCACACCCAGACTACTGATGTCACTGACGTACACATCTCACTTTGAAAGCATTAATTTAACCAGTTAATAAAAGCTTACGTTTAAATTTGGCAATACCTATGTCGTCTCCGTTCTTTTTGCCATAGCCTATTTACCGGGTTGTGACAATGCACAAGAAAAGTACCATCCATCCATCATCTATACACCGCTTAATCCTCACTAGTGTCATGGGGGGCTGGAGTCTATCCCAGCTGCAAACTCCACACAGAAAGATCCCGGGTGTCCTCACTGAGATGCGAACCGGCGACCCTCTTGCTGCGAGGCGACGGTGCTAACCACCGAGCCACCTTCCAAGAAAAACACCAGTTAGGTTTGTTGTCAACCTCACAGCCAACATTACACCTCAAAAACAAACACATTTTAAATCTCCACCATCTGAAAATCACACAAGTTGCAGGTTTAAATTTTTTTTTTATTAGCATTTGTCTTTCTCCATGTCATATATGGTAAACCCTCGAGTCCTTGCAAAGTTTAGTTCCCAGAAATGTACAGCTTTAATTTCTTCAGCAAAAACCTGCCTTTTTCCCACCACAATCAACTCATCACATGTCAGAACACAAGAGTCACATCTCGAGCCTTAAAAAGCACTTTGTGTGTGACCGACCAAGCTCTCGGAGGCGAGGTTTTTACTCTGTTCTTACGCATTATAAAAAAAGGGGTAATGGGGGGATAGGGGGGCGACAGTGTGAATACATCAGGCCTTGGATGAACACAGGCGCTTGGCAATGTTATATACAAACAGGAGGTGCAGAAGGGGGAGGAAGAGGAGGGGTTTACAGGAGACCCCGGTGTGGTGGCGGTGGTGTTGGTGGTGGTGAATGTCCCCCCTCTCTCCTTGTGGCATGGTCCCAAGTGGACAGAAAGAGCAATTCCCTGTATGGTCCACGAATCCCAGAATGCATTGTGAGTGAGCGAGTGAGAGCACTCGGGCGGGGGGGGAGTCGGGAGGTCGAGGATGTGAGGAGAAAGGAGGAGATGGGAGGTGGGGGGGGAGGGCCTCGTTCTGACGCCCCGCTAAATCGTTCCTGGATTTTTCACAACCGCAGAAAAGAAAAATTCAAACATTCAGTTTCAGGGCCGGTTGGCAAATGGAACAGAATCCGGTGAGGGGCAGACCGAGCTACCCGCCTTTACCCCCCCATGCCCCGGTTACACTCTCAAAACAGACCCAACATGTTTTGTTTGGTTTTTTTTGTTTGTTTTTTTTGTTTGTTTTTATAATACATGTATGTATAAGTACTGTATATGTATTCTTTATTGTTATTTTACAAGATTCCCTGATGGCCAGCGCAGAGAGAAACAGGAAGAAAAAAACAAAACAAAACAAAAAAAAAACGAGGTGGGAGAGAAGGGAGGCTTGTCCAATTTTTTTGTTTTTTACATACTGTAGAAACCAGTGGTGGGTGGGAGAGGAGAGGAAGAAGGGCGCAGTGCCTGGATTTGTCCATAGGGAGGAGCACTTTGTGTCTGATCAACCCCAATCAGATTGGAAGGTAGAGACGGTGACAGGAGGCGGGGGAGGAGGAGGGCGGAGGGGCCGGGGGAGGACCAGGAGGAGCCGAGAGTCCACCCTGTCTGTCAGCGTTGTTGTTCCGTCGGGTTGTCTTCAGTTGGTCAGCTGGTTTGTTTGCTTGCTGGGTTGTTGAGTGTTTGTAATCTCCTCGTCCTCCTCCCCTCGTCCCTCCCGGGTTGAAGTGAGCGATCGACGGAGGTCTGACTGGCCCACGTCACTCCGGACAGGAGGACTGTCGGTTTCACTCTCTCTGGGGGGAACAATCCACACAAACATGGTGAGTTTGTGGTAGATGAGCGTCAAATAACAAACATAACATTTAGAATGATTGGGAGCAGCGGCTGCCAACACTGGGCCATATCATACTGAGCACGGTGATACTGGTGTAATGTTAGGGGATGATATGAAAGTGAAATATCGCGATAAAATTTGAGTGAAACACGCATGTGCAGTGCCGTTGTGTTTCCATCCGGTCTAATGCACATGGAGCGAGAAGCATGACGGCGACCGAGGAGGACGGTGAATGCAGTGCATCAACCGACACAGTTGGACTGGACCCGAATACTCAGTTGTTCTGATGGTGTCCGGATAGCAATGTTGAGACCCGTATATTCGCCCGCCGCAACTCAGCAAAGCAACTCTACTTTACTTATGTGGATACTATGCATTGATAAGCTCAGGATTTGAGAGCCCGTTTCCATTTGAAATGCATTTGATTAAACAAATCGTCAGCAAGCGATTTACAACTTCTGCACTAATGATTTTGGTACAGGGCTGCACGGTGGCTCGGTGGTTAGCACCGTTGCCTCGCAGCAAGAAGGTTGCCGGTTCACGTCCCGGTGAGGACACCGGGGATCTTTCTGCGTGGAGTTTGCATGTTCTCCCCGTGCAGCGTGGGTTCTCTCCAGGTTCTCCGGCTTCCTCCCACAAGGTCCAAAGACATGTTGAGGTTAAGCGGTGTATAGATGATGGATGGATGGATTTTGGTACATTATGGCTTTAATGCACATCAAAAACAGCTGCTTGCTAAATGGAAAAGAAATAGTTTTTTTTTTTATTTGCACTGATAAAGTTGTGCAGTTTTTAAGTATTTTGCCAGTTACATTGTTATCTCAAATGTTGTCATTTATATCGTGATAGATATCAGCCTGTCCTAGCGGCTCCCTACATTTTTTAAGAAGCTACTTGAACCTTTGAGAAGCACATGTGTTTGTTTCTGGACTGAGGGTTAAATGAGAAGACAGATACCACGCCATGATGCTAAACATGAAGCGACTGGTTACCTCTCGGGTGGATTTGGACGCCTCACACTACAGATGTTCTAAAATTCTAGCAGATTTGGAAGTCGGGTTGCATCACACACACATTAGGAGAACCCTCTATTCTTCTCTCTAATCTCAGACATGCACAACCTACACGATCTGACAATAATCACACACTACAGGATATTAATTATTAAGATTATCGCGCCGAAGGAAGTAATCAGGGAGCGGAGCACCACCTCACGAGATCTCACTGGGAAACCTGCTGCAACACTAATAACACTAAGAAAGCTAAACAAGTCGGGATGAGAGAACGACCGCAGCGAGACACGGTTCGTCTGTGGTTCTGTTAGAGCTTCAGTTTTATTATCTGTAGCTAACATTAGCTTCGGGGGCTCGAAGGTTTGGCGCTGCTCCTGGTGCTGGTTTATTATCTTAATCGACCAGATTTTAACCCCTAATGAGTCTGGAAGCGGTTCAGGTTTCATATTACCCAACGGTTTGGTTCAGACCGAGATCCCAGACCAGACCAGACGACTCCTCCGATCAGCAGGAGTTTGTTAAGTGGTTTAAATCTCCTGTAGTTTGAAGCCAACATCACTTTTTTTTCTCTGTATACAATTTTGTGCTCAAATAGTGCATTTGTTGGGGACTATTTTCAGCGGCGGATTGATCCAAACTTGGCACCGTTACAGCATATATGGTAGCCAATGGATATTTAACAGGGTTTTTCCTTCGCAGAGGATTTTTGGGCATCGCTTAAAGAGGTTTTAGCCAAAAGGAAACACACCAGTGCCAAAAGGATAAGAATTAAATCTATATTCTTTTCTGCTTGGCACTGCTTTGTTGTTATCTTAATTTACTCGAGCAAAATAGATACTCTTGCTTATGAAACTCTCAGAAATAATAGAAAAATCAGTGGCTTGACTGTATGCAGACCGATCATGGTCACCCCAAAATGCCAGATATTGGAAAACCTTTCATTGTCATTACTGACACCAAGTTTCAAACTAGGAGGAAGAGAGCAGCTGCACATGGTGGAGCGTTTATGAGCCGTAGGACAATGTGGACGGCAGCATTAGGTTTTAAAAAATGTACTTTTGTTGGGAGAATAAAGAAATATACTGGGTCAAACTCTGACAATTAAATAACTTCAATTAAATCAATATATAATGGAAGTTGAGGTGATAAAAAGGGGAAAGAAAACTGGGTTTATGAATCATTTCTCTTAATCAAGTATGTGACTAATCCATCATTTGATAAAGTGGTGAAAAATAACCATCATAATCTGTCTCAGGCGTCCACCAGCTGAAACACCACAGCAGCTGTCTGGGTGACATTGATTATTATTAATAATAGAAGGTAACAGATTTCTTTCTGATTAACTCTGTCAACTAACTCGTACATTATTTCAACAGAAACGACGTTGTGTTTGTAATGAAGAAACCTTTCATCCTGTACACATGATGTGTTTCTTTTGATGGAGTTTGTTGTTGTTAAAAAACAAAAACATCCTCCTTTCATTTATTGTCTTGTTTATTATTAATAACTGAAGTCTTGTTGTGCTAATTTTGGCCAAAGTACCCATAAATTATTGTTCTTCTAATGATCATATTCAGGATGCACCATTGAAACCATCATCAGTGAATATTTCCATCTGTTTCTTGTTACTATGCCATTTGTCATATTTATAATTATTTTGTCAAGACAGTTATAACTGGCCCAAATGGATCAAACTCCTACATTACATGTTCCTTATTGAATTATTGCATAAACACTCTACGGGTGCTGACCTTATGTAAGCTTCTTGGCTTTGTTGTAAAGCGAGTCGACCACTTTGCTCATGTTCTGAATGGTCTCCAGTGCTGCCTCGTACGTCTTGTCCACCACCGGCTCATCGAAGACAATCAGCACGCCTTCACCTTGGTCCAAAATACCTGAAGGAGGGGGAACACCAGGAATCAACCGCAGAGCAACAACACGTACAACAAGCACACACTGATACACAGACGTCTCTTTGTGCAGAGAGAAGACCGTGACGTACCGTGAAACTTCTTATCCAGAATCATCTGCGATAATTTCCTCTCCACTTCTCCCTGCAAGGCAGACACATTATCTGACTGCAGCTTTTGCACTGTGAAACTTGAGGAATTGCTTAAAACAGGAAACCAGTGTGACATGACAACAAAAGCCTGAAAGAAAATATTGATTAGCCTGAACCAAAGCTTACCTTAGGTAGTTTTATGAGGGAGGAAATGTGTGCTATCTGTGAGAGAAAACAAGTACAATCAGAAGGTTTCAGGACAAGATAAGCATGTTGTACATACATGAAAGTATACACTCATCAGCCACAGCATTAAAACATCCATCCATTATCTATACGCCGCTTAATCCTCACTGGGGTCACCGGGGGCTGGAGTCTATCCCAGCTGACTCAGGGTGAAGGCAGGGGGACAGGTCACCAGTCTATCACAGGGCTACACTTACAGACACACTTACGGACAATTTAGAATCACCAATTCATGTTTTTGAGCTGTGGGAGGAAGCCAGAGAACCCGGAGAGAACCCACGCTGCACGGAGAGAACATGCAAACTCCACACAGAAGGATCCCGGATGTCCTAACCGGGGATCTTCTAACACCTTGCAGCTCCCAGCAGCATTAAAACAGCCTGTCTGGGCCGCCACTATAGCTCAACTGGTTGAGCTGGCGACCCATGTACTGGGGCTATAGTCCCCGACGCGGCAGTCGAGGGTTCCAATCCAGCCCATGGCCATTTGCTGCAGGTCGTTCCCCCATTCTTCTCCCCACTTTCCTGTCTCACTCTCTACTGTCCTGTCAAATAAAGGCAAAAAGGCCAAAAAGATAACTTAAAAAAGAAAAAACAGCTCGTCTCAAACTGTATAGGTCCCCTTTGTGTTACCAGAGCTGCTCTCCACAGAGCTTTGTATGCGTCCTGTGGTACCAGCAGAACCTTAAAGTCCTGGAAGTTGCAAAGCGGGCCTCTATGGATCAGACTTGTTTTTCCACAGACGCCTGATCAAACTTTGAGGCCAAGTCAACACCTCAAACTCTTTGTCGTGTTCCTCAAACCATTCCTGAAACTGTTTAGGCAGGGAGCAACACACTGCTAAAAGAGGTCATGAAGGAGCGAGCATCCTCTGTAACAACATTAAAGTAGGTGCTACGTGTCAAAGCAACACCCGTCCACATGATCACGTCACCTTCTTCTGCTGCTCCACAGTCCAGTTCTTCAGCATGAACACTCTGACCAGCAGAAAGCTTCAGTACTCAGTGTGTTCTGACACCTTTTCATCACAGCATCATTACAGTTTTCACCAGTTCGTGCTACAGCTGCTCTTCTGTGGGACCAGAGCACACTGGCCAGCCTTCACTTCACCACTTCATCCGTCGCCCTTCCTTCAACCTCTTTTGGTAAAACGAGGAGATGCTGTGACCCCCCATCAGCTATCATCACAAGTGAGTCCTTCTCAGAGTCACTCAGATCCTCACGCTGCCTCCAACACATCAACTTGGCTGTTCGCACTTCTATCACACCGGCTGACAGGTTCCATTGTAACAGTGGTTTTACTACTGTGGCTGATTGGTGTGTATGAGTAATATTTAGTCTTGGTGAAGCAGAGGATTACCTGGACCCTGGAGAAAGGCTCGATGACCCTGATGAGGTTCTGTTCCAGCAGGTTGTCGTACAGCTTGGTCAGGTGGGTGCTGATTATGGGGTCATCCCTCAGCTCTGCTTTGTACTCTGTTAGTGCCTTTGGGGAGGACAGGAGCGGGACATCGTTAATGACAAACAAGGGGGGAAATGGACAGTTAAAGTCAACCAAAACTCTACACACAAACCTTTTCAAAGTCTGCGAGCGACCGGTTCTTGCTGGCTTGTGCCACACATTTCAGTGAGTCTGTCTGTGGGGAAAACAAACGGGAAACATGAAGAACGGGTTACAGAGAGACGGCAGCAAAGAAGAAGCTTTTACTGAAAGAGACAAATGTTTGACTGAATACAAAGTTCTTAAATAAATACAGGAAACCCAGCAGAAAGCATCCATCCAAATTTAACCGATCTTTGGTTAGTTACCGTTGCTATGCCTGTCCATTCTCACATGCCTTATTACACAACTTACAAAGTTAAACAGCTGGAGCTGTGACTTCACAAGGAGGTCGTTTTTCATATCTGTCCAGTGAGCATACATTTTACGACTCTAATTGGTGAGCGATTAGTTAGAGGGGTTGGTTTGAAACACTGAATTTTATGTTTTAGTTTTGACTTGTTTACAAGCAGAAACCTTGAAATTTAAAGTTGACAGGAAATGACATTCAGGGTCCTCGCCAGGATTTTTTGAAAGCGTGTCAAAGCGAGGGGTGGGCGGTCTTAGCGAATACTGCTAACGGTTAGCGGCAAATGCGCGAGCGAATAGCGATGGTAGAGAAACTGCATCAATGTTTGTTGTTAAATATTTTCCTGCTACATTCAGGCAGCAGCGGAACGAGCCGGTGCTGTTATGAACCCTGGACGTTGCTCCGGGCGGACAGACAGGCAGCTAGCTCTGAAGCAGGACACTGAATATTGTCGGGGACTCCTCACACCTTCTCCATCAACTGTTTGAACTGCTGCCATCAGGCAAACGTTTCTGGAGCATTAAAGGAAGAACCTCCAGGCTAATCAGCAGCTTCGTGCCACAAGCTGTCAGAATGCTGAACTGCTGATCCGGACATGCAAACACTTCGTTATTTAAATTGCTTTTAGTTTTTGGATCCTGAAGAAACGCTCTCTCATCTTGTTGGAATCTAAACTTTTACAACCATAGACTGTGTTATTCTGTTATACACTTTAAAAACAAAGTCGAAGAACTTTATGTATTTTGAGAAGAAACTTTTTGTGCTGCACATTGACTGATGTATATGATGTGATTCAAGCATGCACGCTGTGGCTCGACTGACATTAATCCAGTCTCATTATTTATATAAAACAGCCACACTTTGTACATTTTGCAGCAACTCTGACTCAGGTTTTAAACCATCAGTCGGTGCTTTTACAACCTCACGCCGTCCTCTTTGTGTGGCAGTCAGGCTTTTGATTGATCTCCGACGGCAACGCTGCAGGTGAGTGAAAACTGAACTGACGCTTGACTTTTTAAAAAAAATCATCATAATTACATTCTTTTATCCAAATCGCTCAACCACCAGGTCTGGGCGTCATCTCGAAATCTGAAACCTGTCAAGACTTTTAAAGGCATTTTATGGCCTTCGATTTTAATTTAGATTCTTTAGATTTCACCTGAAGACAGACCTCCTGTGGCTAAGCTACAATAGAACGAGCTCGAATCAGGGGAAAGCTTTGGCTGGCGGTCCATTTTTAAAGCTTCAAGTCGAAAAAAAAGGCTCTTAGGAATGAGGAGTCATACCTGTCTGCCAGCGTACCGCAGAGCTAGTTTGCCACTGATGAGGGCCTGGACATCTTCAGGCCTGAAACAGAAAACAATTCACATCAGACACAATCAAAAAAAAAATCCCTAAAGTCGACAACTTTTGTTTTGCATGTTACATAAGAGGTATTAAAACCTCATTCTTAGACTACACGGTGACGTGGCACTCACGCGTTGAGCATGATTTTGCAGAGCAGCATGTATTTGAGGGCTGTGATGGCTCGGGGGCTGTCGATGGAGTCGTAGCCCTCGAAGGCTTCGTAGAAGTAGGAGTAAGCCGTCTTCCAGTCTTTCTCCTCTGCTGCGTGAATGATCCCTGGAAGTACACGTGAATGTCGAGTTACCAGCAGTGTTGGGGAGAAAACCTCAGAAACTCTGGTGTACGCGCTCTATACGGTACCTGACTGCATGTCTAAAGCTGCTTGTAGTTTGGGCGGGCAGTAGATGGCGTTGGCGGTCGTCCTGGCGGAGGTGAGGGCGGCGCGGGCCTTGGGCAGGTTACTGAGCGCGTGGTACGTCTTGCTCTCCAGCAGCTGAACCTCCACCAGCAGGGCCTTGTCGTCCATCTTCTTGAGCTCCTGTAGCAACTGCGAGCCTGGAGACAGAAGGAAGTAAAGCAGAGTCAACGCAGTGTTTTCAGTCTGGTGTAAGTAAGCAGAAAAACAAAAACCTCAACATTCTTTCAGTCAATATTCTGTAATTGTCCAGCAACTTCAAAAACCCAACCTCCAGGAGATATAAAACACTGCTCACCCAGTTGTAGTGCCTCCTGGTAGCACTTTGTGTCGAAATACAGGGAGATGAGTCGGGCCTGAGGAGAGGAGGAGATGTTATTTTCCACAGAAGCTGATAAAAACGTGTTAATATTTGTTGAGCTGCTCCTTAGTTGCTCCCTCACGCTATTAAATCTGGGAAACTGCATCCAATTACAGTCCATCTCGGGGTACGTAGAGGTGGAGGAGCAGCAGTTCTCAGCCTTGTGGACACGCCTGCTGACACCCACATTACTGAGCTCCCAGGTTCACTGCTGTGTTGTGAGGAACGTTGTGCTGTTTCCTCTTAAACTTTGTTTTAGGGATCAAAACATTTACTTCTGATATCCTTCAGTTAGTTTTATGTTACAACCCTCGACTAACTATCTTAGTCTTGATCTGTTTGGTGGAAACAAACATGAACACTAATCAGACATCGTTTTTGTTTTTTTAAATCGTGGATGACTTTGAGCAGTTTGTCAACCTGCTGCTCCACATTCTCCCATCCATCCAATTTCTTATTTGTGGGACAACTGTCCGCGTTATTTCCATTAAAAGGAGAAGCGCCGCTACAGCTAACAGCTTTCCAGGTTTTCTCCATTACTTGTGTCACAGATTGCCTGCGAACACCAACGCGTTTTCACAACTTTGAATTCACCCGAGCTAATGGAAGCTGCTCGTTCTAACTTACTCAACTTTACTGAACGTTTAGTCGGAGTCGGCTCAACATCCGACTCAGTGCATCTTGTCTGCGGTGCTTCATTTAAGTATAAAACAATCAAGGTGAACATGGTTGAACATGATACAAATATTAGCTTTTTATGCTAATTTATAACTCATTTGAGTCTCGTAGGGCTAAACAGGAACTCAGTGAACTTCAGTGGATTCGGTTAATCAAAAGATAACGCACAGATTTTTTTTCCTACAACTAACTGGCTGGTTGAAGATTAGTTATGATTTCAGTCGACCAAGATGTTCTTTGTTTGCCTACAGCCCTGCTTTGTCTCAGACAAACCTCCCCACATCATTTTCACAATTATTTCTATAAAATATCCCAACACAAAATGCACTTTTTGCCACATTTTTCTCCCCCTAAAATCCCCACAAAAGTAAACACACTTTGAATCACAATAACAAAAAAAATATCTTAACTGAAAATTGCAATATTTTCATTCACTCTTGCAGCTATTTAACAAGACAAGTTTAAAGTATTAAATACACCAAACAATTCTGCACGTATTACAGGTGTCATACTACAACACAACGTCGTTTAACATGTCGGCAGTGGAAGCGCTTCATAGTGAAAGTCTGATCCTGTTTGCTCCTGTGAGGTTCTCTGCTGACAGCTTAATACAGCCTCCATGTAATTAGTTTAATGAAAATAGCACTAAATTTGTGAATTCAAGAAGTTTTGTTTCCCATTTAGTCGCCTATTGCGCCAGAATTATTTTTTCCAAAACCAGACAACATGTCACCTAAACTTGAAGTGTCCTGTCTGGTTGGGGTACCACAAGCAACGGACATGTTTTGAGACCGCATCTTGTTGCCACTTGAGTACAAATCACCTGCTCGTCCAAATAACCAGGAACAAAGAGGAGCTCAACACAAGCTCCCGCGACAGCACCGAGTCTCACCTCTAGCGCTTGCCTGAGGAACGTCCTCTTCTCAGCCTTGGCCCACTCTATGCACTCCAGACAGAGCTCGACCTCCTGACCCGTGGCGGCCTCCATGTCCAGGAAGAGGTCCAGCAGGGAGCGAACCAGCCGGGCCGCCTTGGCCTTGGAGATGGAGTTAAGGAAGGGCCGTACATACTTCAGCAGCCCCCCGAGCTCTGACAAGAGGGCGAAACAAATGAAATGCGTTAATAGGGAACTTTTATCTGGTTATTAAATCGAGCTGCATCGTCAGACGAGCAGTGATAGAAGATAAAGTGCCAAAGTCAGTGTGTCTCAGAACAGGCAGATACCTCATTATTCAATTAGAGGGTCGTGATCAGCAATTAAATGTTTTCTGTCTAATTTGCAGCAGACGTCTTGAAGACAGGAGCTGTCACCCCCTCACTCACTCATTCATTCATTCATTTATTCACTGCTGCCTGTTTTAATCACAACTACATGCTTTACAATAAGTCAGAAAACTGAGATTTGGGGACATTTAGGCATCATCATCATTTTGTGTCATCAATGACTAGAGCTGCAATGATTAGCTGATTAACTTTTATAATCAATTTTGATCACAGATTAATTGGTTTGAGTCATTTTGTAAGAAAAAAAACACTTGACTCTTTCTGTTTTTCACTCTTGTACAACAGCAAACTGAATACTTCTAGTTTGTGGACATAAAAGACGACATTTGAGGAAACACTGGCTGACATTTTTCCCTGTTAATTTATAGACAACAAACTGCTTGATCGAGAATTGCAGCCCTATTAACGACTGTTAATTTTAAAACACACAGGTCAGACATTCCCTCTGTTTGGATGAGCTACAACAAGCCCAAAAACACGAGACAGGAACAAACCGGTCAGCCCAAAGCCGCTCACGCTTCCCCACAGGATGTTTAAACCCAATATTTCCCCCGAGCACAATGTTTTGGTTTGTTGGGTTTATTTAAGGACAACCACATCTTTCAGAAGACGAACCTACAAAGACTGTTTATAGTCGGTTTGCTGAGCGAGAAGAGAACAAATTCTCAGATCCACTGAAAAGCAGTTGTTTTTTAAGCTGGGCACTCCACTAACTTCTTATAATTCAGTTTCAGGAACATTATAAATATGCATATAAGTGTGACTCAGGCTGTACAATCCAAAGAGCAGAACAGCTGGTGTCTTTTGCTGAACTTTCAACACTGATCGAGTTAGTTCACATTTTTGTCTCAAGCGTTTGGCTGCTCAGCATTCATTATGAAGTGTGTGTGTGATCAAATCAAAAAAAAAAAAAAGAAAAGGGGGCTTGATATGTGAACATCATGTCCTGGTTACCTGCAGCTTGTCCCGTCTTCGCCAGCAGCCCACCCAGCTCCAGGATGCTCTGCTCTTTAACACGCACCGCCTCCTCATCGCTGTCCTGGATGTCCCGCTTCACTACAACACACACACACACACACACGTATGTAACGATGATGTAATCTGATCCGTATGAACGTGAATCAACGCGATTCACAAACAGTGTGGAAAAAAAAAATGCTGATGTTGCTCTCCTGCCTCCGCCTCTGAGGGCCAATAAGTCAAGTAACATCGTGGACAGACAGGGGTGGATGGCAAACAGCCAAGAGGTTAGCGGAGCTGCGAAATATCGTAGCTGTCAAATTAAACAATAAACGACAATGACAGCCACACAGCTCGGCTCGTTAGGAAGCTACATGAAAAGGCATATGCTACGTTGGCTCGCGCTAAACGCTACGACAAAGAATGCGGTGTCACAAAGCTAACTCGGTTTCACTTTAATTTTCCTGTCGGCCTGACATCTGACAAGACGAGGGATAGCTGCTAACAACGCTAGCTGCAAGCTAACGTTAACTAGCCAGCTGTCACCCGAAACCCTGTCAAATGAATGAGCCCGGCTAGCTAGCGTTAGCCCGTCTGATAAGCTAGCCGGTATGTTGCTAGCCGGCTAGCCCACTGCTGCTGACTCACTGTGCAAGCAGGGAGAAAAAAGAAACGGCCAGCACTGGGCTAGCTAACCTAGCTTAGCTTAGCCGCTAACGAGCTAACAGCAGAGCGAGCTAACTCAGCTGCTCCACGACTGATGGAGTAAAAGTGCAGCGTCCGTGTCCGCGCGTAGAAACCGCGGTGTTTCTGGCGCCGCGGCGTGTCGGCTGTATTTACCTATTGAATGTAAGATATCGATAGAGGCATTCCGGTCTGTTCCAAGAAGAGACTGTGCTCTCTGAAACTCAGCCACTGCCGCGGCTGCCATCTTTCCTCTGCCTGCCTCCGCTCCACTCTGCCCGGCTGTTTTCCGGTCAGGTCGTACACATGTTCGGAGCAACGCTGCCCCCTGCAGGCGGCGTCCAGCACCGCCTGCCTGCAGCTGAAACATCATCAAGGCAATTCACACCACAGCTGCAATAAAACATCCACTGTCAGGCTTGTTATTTGTGATAGCTGATCAATCCTGCATGCAAAGTCATCTGTTGTACTTAATAATGCGCTTAAGACACCATGCGTTATAATTAGTGTGGAAATTAAGCTGCAGCTTGTTTTATTATTTCCTATCTTTCTTCATCCACACTTAACCCAGGATATTGGGTGTTTTTTCCAGCTTGCTTAGAAATATATTAGGAAATAGCAGCATAAGCAAACTTTTTGCAAGATAGGAATTCATAATAAGGGGAGAAGTTTAATGGGAATCCTACATCTTACTTGTTATACCTCACTTTACTGGTATTTTATACATTCACTGTCTCACGTCTCTCATTTCTCTCAGTTCCTCTGCTAGGATGGATGTGACAGAAAAACTTCCCTGTAAGACTGAGTGTGATTTTATACCTTCAGCTCTTGTTTTAGGAAGTAAGGAACGAGTCTCACGTGCGTATTGCTCTGTTGCAATAAATAACTTTGAAGGACACTTGCTCTTTGTGAATGTACTTTTACACCATAATTATGCTTCTCATGTTGAGAAACCAACATTACAAGTGTCACATTAAACCAAAGGTGCAACAGAGCTGAAATTCAAACCCCATTATTTCATCTGCATGCGATAAAATTCATCATCAAATTAAAAGAAAAGCCCCCAACTTAATCTAGACAACCCATTTAGAGTGAAAAATCAGGGCAACGCAGTATATAAGCAAGAATTACTTCATCAAAGACTTAAGCTTGTTTTTCAGCCGTTTATCATTTGGCATGCAGTCTGCTGTTTCTCTTTGTTATTCGAGTGCATGGTGTCGTCATACCAATTAAAGTAAGAGAAATGGTTGTAGATGTTGATTTAATTCTCCTGTGCTCAGGTCAAATTTTGACTCTTTTAAAACTTTAGATAAGTGCAACATACTTTGTTTTTTCTGATAAAAATCATCATTGTATTCTCAACAATACTGAATAAAAAACATGTTGATAATTGTACCTATCCTTAACGGATTTCAAAGGTAATAATTATAGTAGTTAATACAGGCTTTGGATGCAGAGAAACTTTCAGACTCGATTACTGCAATAGCATCTTAATCTACGGCCGTCCCACCAAACAGCTCAACAAACTACAACATATCCAGAACTCTGCCACCCGCCTGCTCACCCACACCTGCTCCACATCACCCCCGTCCTCCAAAACCTCCAAACCCTCCTCCTCACCCACAAAGCCCTCCATAACCAGACCTCCTCCTACCTCACCAGCCTGTTCCACCACTACACCCCCTCTCATAACCTCCGATGCCCACCTCCTCTCCACACCATCTGACACCAAGCACTGAACCTGGGGGGATTTTCTCTCTCGCCGACTCCTTACCACCAAACATCTGCCTGAACCCGTCAGCCTTCAAATCACTCACCAAAACTCACCTCTACAAAAATGCTTTTAATGTGGGATTGTTTTTAAATACACTCAATGCTTTTTGATTTCTGTTGTTTGCATGTTGTTTTTATCCACTGTGCAGTATCTTTTGAGCGTTCGGAGAAGCGTAAATGTCGCCATGACACTATGAAATGACAACATAGTGTAAAAATCTTGCAGTTATCACAAAAACCTAGTGGCACTTTGTCCAGCACTGGCCAGTTGTCCAATTCTGCCCAAGAACTGTTTGTCTGATGCAAAAAGACGTCTCGGATCTGCAGATAATTTTGCAGCTGTTGGTGTCAAAGTGTTGCATCTACAATCAGAACATACAAGCAAAGAGCCGGCCTTTTGGAATAATGTGTTCTGTACAAATGAATAAAAGAATAGTTTAGTCACAGCAGATATATTTTGCAGTATTTCAGGAAAAGAATCCATCTTCATCTCGAGGCGCCGTCTTAAAGAGCATCTAATGTACCTATAAAGTAAATTCTGTCAGATTTCGTTGAAGTCATTCTACATTTATCACATCTTCAGTTTTTCAGATCAGCAGGAGTAAACAGGCACAACATACAATAAAGGACGACATCATTGTGTTTCATATATAAATAGCCTTTATTTCACAAAACATATAGACAGCACCAAAATAAAAAGCTCAAAATCAAATCTGACGGGCAAAGTCACTGGTAACAGCGTTTACAGGACGATGGACAGATAGTCACACACCTGAAAGCAGAGGAAGCTGTGGGTTAAAACAAGCTGCAACACCGAATCCATCACAGCTCCAGCAGGGTTTGTTTTGTTTGTTTTGAATCATTACAAATACACAGCGTGTTAAGGACCAGTGACTGTGGCGTACCTTGCAGCTAATCATCAGGTTGGGAGAGCTTTCTGTGTTGGGGGTTAAGGAGAAGACGGGGTTGTGGAGACAGTCCTCCATGTGTTCCGAGACTCTGGACTCCAGAAGATGCCGCAGGACCTCAGGAGTGATGTTTCGTTTCTATAGAACGAGATGTACAGCGTTGCATTACATCATTGTAGCCAAGAGTGTGGTTCACTTGGCGTTCAGCAGAGTCACCACGTCTTGGACAGGAGATATAAGGTTTAAGATTCAAAGCAGGATGGGTGACTCAGAAAAATCTATTTCGCTTGAGTGAGCCATAAAACACATGTTCCAGGGATACAGGGATCATGTTGATTCGACTGATCCCTTTAAGTGTTTATGTTCCTATTTTTAGCTCTGGACGCTGCACAAGTGCAGTCATGACTCGATAAACCGACCCTAAATGTAAAACCTTCTTTTATGTCAGATAGCAAGACTGTCGGATTGTCAAGACGGAGGTCGAGATACAAGGAGGGCTTGATGCTGGAAGGCTCATTTGTGGTTAATATTTATTGTTTATAGTTGTTATAGTAACAAGTGTATTGATAGAACACCTCACTTCAATTCAAAAACTCCTGTGTACCTTGTTGTCTTTGCTCACGATGTTGTAAAGTTGCTTTTCACCACTGCTGTTCCTCCTCTGTAGTATTTTCTAACTATGCAACCAATCCTCAGCTTCATGTTTTTAAATACTGTAATTTCCGGACTATAAGCCGCTACTTTTTTCACATTGCGGCTTAAACAATGATGCGGCTAATTTATAGATTTTTACGAATTTGCCTCGAGATGAAAGTGACATCAAGAGCGACGACAAAAGAGAGACTGAGGAAGTGTGTGATGAAGTAATTCTGAGGCTGTTCAATCCTAACACTGAAGACTTTAGTGGTTTTAGTGGCAGGAGGAAGATGAAGATAGCGATCAATGACTTTTCCTGGTTGGCTGCTGTAGTTTTTATTTTTTTAACCAGCCATGTTACAGGCACTGTTGGGAAAAAAGCATTTACGTATTTGTGTATGTTACTGGTACGTATTTAATTAAAAGTTTTTCAAAATCCTTCTGTATAACTATCTCATGTTACAACGTGGACACCTGCGGCTTATATTCAGGTGCGCTCAATAGTCCGAAAATTATGGTGATTAGGAAACCTCTAATATAATACCAAAGACCATAAACTGATTAGAACAGAGTTTAACAAACCTACCTTACTGTTGATGTAAACTCCACATGGACAGGAGATAAAATAGCTGTTGATGTTTAGGTTGTTCCTGCAAGATTAAGAAACAACATTATTATCAATGCAACTTTAAAGTCGATATCACATTTCCTGGACTCGGGCTGCAAGGTGGAGCGGTGGTTCGCTCCGTCGCCTCGTAGCTAGAGGGTCACCAGTTTTTGTCCCGGTGAGGACACCCGGGATCTTTCTGCGTGGAGTTTGCATGTTCTCATGGTGATTCTAAATTGTCCATAGGTGTGAATGTGAGTGTGTTTGGTTGTCTGTCTCTAGACTCTAGCCCCCCTGCGACCCTGGTGAGGGTGTACAGATAACGGATGGATGGAATTCTTGGACTCACATGTGACAAACGGGGCAAATAATATGATTCTCGTCCAGCATCTCTTCCATGCCTTCCACGACAGACGAGATGTACTGCTGCTCAAACTGCAGGTTCCTCTCGTACTCTTCAATAATAGACATTTCTGAAGCAAAAAGAAAATCACATTCAGCTACAGCATACAGTTCAAAATCCACAGCAAGAAATATCTCAAGCCTACAGAAATGACCACCATCCACGTCCACTTATTTATCAGTTAGAGACGTGGCTTGAAAAACATCCAATAGAAACGCATTACCTTGAGACATGAGCTCCTGTTGGATTTCTTCGAGCACTGCCAGCTCGTCATACTCCCTCATGACACTGAACATCTGTTGATGAGAAAATAAAGCAGATTTCCACTTGTTTATTACGATGAGGAAAAAAAATCTGAGGGCATCTTACATCATTGCTCTCTCAATATTAAGTGCATGTGGAGGAAAGAAGTTTTTAATACACATGATAGTCCTACAAGTGTAGAAACACACTGACTGACAGAGAGACCGACCTCTGCCATACCCTCCGGCCCCCACAGTGAAGGCAGCCTCCGGTCCTCCGACTGCAGGGCGCTCCACTCCTCCTCCATCACCTCCTGGACGATGATGGAGGCCCCGGAGCTGCCACACTGCGGACTCTCTCCCCTCTGCCGGTATCTCTCCAGCAACCTGGACCGGCTGTTTTTCAACCTGTCCACGCAGCGCTTTAGTAGAAAGAAGGAAAGAAGCA
>NW_007578055.1:457324-472041 GCF_000690725.1 Stegastes partitus | reverse complement strand
GCTACCCTCCGCAATAAAGTAAAATAAAATAAAATAAAATAAAATAAAATAAAATAAAATGATTAAAAATCAGCCTGGTGTATTATGATAAAAAAAAAACTGCCATTAATCAATCAAGTATTAACAATTAGCTAGAATTGCCAAAAAATTACATTTACAAATGCACAACAGCTAATTTAATTTCCACACAACTGGGTGTTTTATAATTTAAGTGAAAAAAAGAAAGTACCACTAACAACTTTTGCCTCTAGCACTGCATATCCACAATAGCTGCAAGTGTTCAGCCTATTTACAAATGAAATCTTGCCACATGCTTACATTTCTAGCAGCCCGTTCTCCAATCTATTGTGTAAGGCATTATATATTCAGTCACTGTTTTTTCCCCCGTACGGTTGTTGTTGTCATTTTTCTGTCTGTGTTTTCATTTTAACCCCTGATTATGTCCATGCAAAATTAACTCACACAGGAGTGAATTTATTGTTTGTTCCTCAGACAGACACTTTATGGACGATAAAGCCAGAAAACTAAAGGTTAAATCAGGCAGTATGGTGTTTTATTGTATGCAAATATGATTTGTCCTCCTTAGTCTCTCACACCAGATGTCATCATGCAGGAGCTATAATGCACCTTAGAAATGTACATTACAGTATGAACTACTGTCTGTGTTTTCTATGTGTGCATGTATATTAGGAGGCGATAAGCAGTGCAACATCGTCTCTCTGTCCTCCTGTTCTGCAGATTGCATCCTTCAAAAAACTGAAAATATACATTGAAATGATTCATCGCATTATATAGTAACTTCATTTTTGAACGTAATTTTTGCAGCCAGGTGACTCACTGTGTGTGCATACGAGTGTTATATTTCTCAGTATTTAGGAAGAGCGTCCTCTTTGAAAGGCTTTACAAATCCACTCTTCTCTTCCCACACAGTGGCCTCCTTTGCCTGCAGGTAGAGCTGCATTTGGGATGAAAGCCATTCAGACAAATCCACTTTTAGCTCACAGCCTCCGCAGAGGCTTTGTAGAGTCTTGATCGTGGCTGAAAAAGCACAAGGTGGTCGTACCAGGAGGGAGCAGCTGTACAGGGTGTCTGCACAGTGGCTTTAATCTGGACAGAAATGGCAGAGGAAGACTCCAGCCGATGCTCTTCATCAGGTTTACGTGTTTGAGAATGAGGTGCCTTATAGTGGCCTAAGAGCTGGAGAGGCTAGATGAAGATCTGAGGAAGATAAATATTGATTAATTTGACCTATTTGAGTCGATTTAAAGGTGAAACAAGCCTCTCATGGAATGCTAAGGACCTTAAATGATCATGAGTAAATTATATGTTAATTAATGTAAAGATCTGATAAAGGGAGGAGGTGGGGGGAGTCAACCTGTTTCTAATAAATCCAGAGGAATCATCTCCCCTCTGGTTGCAGCTCGTGTTTGTCTGCGGGCGGATTTCGCACCCACAGTGTTGGTGGGTCTCGGCCTACTCAGACTGATTCACAAAATCCTCCGCGTTGATCCTCCTCCTCCTCCTCTTCCTCCTCCTCTTCCTCAGCAGCAGCAGAAGAAGCTCTGACTCTCGGCTGGTTTCAGCACCTCGGACAGAGGAACCCAGCGATAGGCTGCGCTCCGCCGGCGGCCAATGGCTTCAGCGGCGCGGATGCGGCAGCGGCAGCAGCATCCGTCCCGGCGGCAGCCAATCAGAGGCCGCCTCTCCTCCGCCACATCCAACCCGAATAACTGCAGATGCCCGCATCAAAGCAGCGGGTCTCTCTCTCTCTATTCTCTCTCTCTCTCTCTCTCTCTCTGGCAGGTTTTTGCATAGCTGAGGGACTAAGCTGCGGTCTATTTTTGGAATACATAGTGGCCATTTTTTCCCTCTCTCTCTCTCTCTCTCTCTATCTCTCTCTCCCTCCCTTTTTGTGTTGATTTCGGGATTTTTTTTTCTCTCTCGACGTGTTGCTGTATTTACGTCTGAGGAGGGAGGTTAGCGGGACATCAACAGCCGTGACCGTGGAGAATTTTTTTTCCCCTCCTTGCTTCTCAATGGAAGACATCTTTCCACTCGCTGCGAGACCGAAGCATCCGGGCTTTGCATCCCCATCGACGAGCGAGGGACCGTTTCTAGATGAAGATCTGAGGAAGGCAGCAGCAGCCCACCAGGGAGACAAACCTGTCGGCCTCTGACGCGGTGGGTTTGTGCCGTTTTCACGCCCCGGACAAGCTCCAAAGAGTGGAAACGCGTTCTGATCAGCGGCAAGGAAAAAGAAGAAGAAGGAGAAGAGAGGAGGGGGGGTCAAGGTGTGATACATGGATTTCACAAGAAGACTCCAGTAATTAAGAGGTATGAGTCTCACTGCATGTGGCATCATCATCATCCCCATCATCATCATCATCATCATCATCATCATTGTTTTCCACTGATGAGAAAACAGCCCGATCAGAAGCACCAGAGAGCGCAACAATTACGCACAGCAGCAGCAGCAACAGCAGCAGGCATCCTGGTCAAAAACACTAAAGCATCGTGATTTTTCTTGTGTGGGCTGTAGATGTGTGAAATCACAATCAGCAGTTTATTTTTTTAATTATCATTATCCGAAGCTGCCTAGTGTTGGGGGTGGGGGGTGTTTTCAAGGCTTCCATTTTGAAGCTAAGATGGATGCTTGCGCACATTTCTTTTTCCTGCTTCTGTGGCCTTATCTTGGTTCTTATATAATAGGCCTGCTGGTGAACAGTGGCAGGCCCGTGTGAACGCGACGTGAGCTTCCTATATACGTCCTGTATGCAGAAAAAAAGGTGCTTATAGACGAACAGGAGCTGCTGTGATGGAATGTGGAGCTGTGCAATTTTTATGATTTCACATTGAGATCTCAGGTGCAAAACATAATGATTAAACCCTTTCCTTAAACGTTTTATTCAGCAACATTCCATCATTAGGGATTAAATTCAACAATTGCTTTGAAAAATCTTGAAAGATTTTCATCTCACCTCAGCCAAAACCTAAATACATTAACTGGAAAGTAGAAATCCCAGAGTGGATGTTCACTGCTTTAGATTGGAAATATTGTTTTGACCAGAAAAACAAAATCCTGCACTTAATTTAAGGCTCACTTGCTGCTATTTTATGTATATTTTTGAGTTTTTATTATTTATTTGGTGCATTTAAAACAGCAGCCATTGAGACAAAGTGTTTTGCAGTCGAGAAATAAGAGGCATTGTGACCGAAGAAACCCTCCTGTAAAGACTAGAATAGAAAAGAATTTCTTTTGTCGTCATCGCACAACAAAAGTAGGCAGCAATCCTGTCGATGCTTTGACACAATTAGACAAAAATGAATTAGGTATTGTGCAAATATTTTTAAAAAGAGTAAAGACAACATGTACATGTAGCATATTTATTAGTTCTTATGTGAATTTACCCAAGAAATTTGACTATTACAGTCAAGACCTGGCATTATTATGTAAAATACTACCTGTATTTGATTAATTTAAATAATAACGTTAAGATAAATAGGCCTGGAGAAACATTTTTTCCTAACTTACACCTCACAATAACATTATGATCTAAGAAACAGTGAAAAAAAATGTAAAAATAAAAATAAAATAGTCCGCTTTAAGCTGCCATTCAGGGTCTTCCTCCAGGGGGTGGAGTGTGCTCGGTTGCTAGGGAACAACAACATCCCCATGGTAACATCCATCAGGGCAGCTGTGTTAACTCAGAGGAAGACCACAGGATAAGGCAGAAAACTTTGGTGAAAAAAAAAAAGAAAACGAGTAAATGCACCACGATAAATTTAATCCTCGCTCAGTCCTCACAGGAAGAAGTCAAATCTCAAGTGTGAAAGCTGTGACCCTAAAAACAAAAAAACAAAACACCTTGACTCACTCAAAGATCACTTACTAGATTTTTACGGGCTTGCAACTGCATTTCAGGGTCTTCCTCCGAACGTGGAGATTCCTCAGTTGCCGTGGTTGCTAGGAAACAGCAGCATCCCTGTGCGGAAATGTCCGTCTGCAGCAAACTGCACTGGCTGAGGAAGGCTAGGAGATGAGACTAGAATGGTTGGGATGGAAACTAGTAAGCAGACCATGAGCACTTATCTTCTGGCTTGCTCGTAAGAGGAACAAGCAAAAGAGCTCATTTCTGCACTAAATTTAAACTCCACTTATTGGCACTTTTCAATCAAATTTTCCCAGTAGAAGCTCAGAAAAAACACACACAAGTGGATCTAAGTGTGTGTATAAAAGCTTGTCAGGGGCTTTCAACTACACTCCTCAGTTGTCGTGGTTACAAGGGGACAGCGGCATCCCTCCCTGTGAAAATGGAAGCAAAATTTATCAGCTGAGGAAGCCCATGAGATGAGGCTGAAATCTTTGGAAAGGAAGTAAAGAGCTAAATAGTGTACAGTAGTTGGATCAGGATAAAAGATGGCTGTCAGTGTTTTCTAAGGGGCTGAAGTCTGCTTTGATCTATGCCCATCCTAGTGTCAGAGTTTATTTCTGCCCTTGGAAACAGTAATCAACTCCACATTACCTCAAGGTTCCACTTTACATCACGTGGAGGCTGTCGGTTACATTTTATTGTCTCCCTCAGTCGAATCTTCAATCGCTGCTCGCAAAAACATGTCAAACATCGAGCGTGGACCTCAGAAAAAATCATAAAATCTTAACTCAAAAGTCCACTTATGAGATTAGCCGGTTTAACTGCGTGTCAGGGTCTTTCTTAGAGGGGGATGTACATGTCGTGGTTGCTACGCGACAGCAAGATCCTCATGGAAATATCTATACGGGCAGGTACAGCGAGGAAGCGCCATTAGACTGTGAGATGAGGCAGAAAGCTTTGTGGAGGGAAAAAATGGAAAATACACGGTTATGGCTTTACTCGTGACTCACACTTCTCAGAAACAAGAAGGTGTGACTTTAGAAGAAGCAGTATGAACAAAAAAAATCTTAACTTAGGGTCCATATGGCAGCTTTTTCTAGCTCTTGCGACCATCTCTCCGTTGTCCTTCAGAGGATGCAGTTTGCTCAGTTGTTTTTGTAGCTGGCTGACAGTAACAGCACTGTGGACGTAACTGTCTTGGTAACAACTAAGCAAATTGTATTCTCTTGGAAAGACGATGAGATGTGCAGAAAAGCCACTGAGTAGAGCCTGAATATGTACTCTTCATTCAGTCCTTACACAAACAGTTTAGTGTGAAGGTTCACCCTTCATTTTAGAAACAACAGCTTGAACTCTACCAAAATAAATTTGTTTTTAAGAAGTTAAATTAAAGATAAAAATGAAATAAAAAGCATCTCGTTAATTTTCTTGAATGCTTTCCAAAAAAAAAAAAGGTGGCTCACACATGACACCAAGAAAACTGACTAAAGTGAAAGCGCCTGGGATGATCACGAGAAGCTCAGAAACCTCTACTAGTGGGCCAAGAGTGACATCATGTTTAATTAACTGAGCTTGCAGTTTGATCATTAATAATTAGTTGTTTGCTGCTGCGTGGCTTTGCATTGTTTATTGCATACAATGACGAACTGAGAATATTTGCTTTCGTGCTCACAGGTTCAGCTTCCTCCAGAAGTGAGACGCTTTGGCCCTCTCGAAGCTCTTTGTCTAGACCAATCAAAGAGCTTTTCCCTGCTGCTTCCTGCCCCTGTGCTAAACCTCACCAGACATCATGGGTACGGTGCTATCGCTGTCTCCCAGCTACCGCAAGGCTGCGCTGTTTGAGGACGGCCCGGCCACAGTGGGCCACTACACCGCCGTCCAGAACAGCAAGAATGCCAAGGATGCTGCTGCTGCTGCCGCCAAGTCCCTCAAGCGCCCCTCCATCATCAGCGTGTTACCATGGAAACGCATCGTGGCCGTATCGGCAAAGAGGAAGGGCTCCAAGAAGCTTCAGTCGGAAGGAGGGGATGGTGGGAAAGGGAGCTCTCCGGACGGCCACGCGGCCGCCACGGCCAACTCAGCCTCCAACAGCCTGAAGCTGAAGAAGTCTCAGTCCTGCGCTAACCTCTCATCTTACACATCCAGCCAGGACCCCTCAGCCACCACTACCACTACCTCCTCCCACCTGCCCACCTCCAAGACCCTGGCTAACGTAGCTACTGTCGTTGCCAAAAAGAATTCCCTCACAGGCTCTGGTATCCAGCCTTCCACTGCAGCCGGCACGCCAAAACGTGTCATTGTCCAGGTAACCCTCACTGCTGTTTTTCAATCACAGGCCAATGTGTTTGTGCATAACTGATTGAGCCCAAACCATCTTTCTTACCTTCCTTCTCTTCCTCCACCTCCCTCTTCTGAACCCAGGCCTCCACCAGTGAACTCATGCGTAGCCTGGGTGAGTTCCTGTGCCGTCGGTGCTACAGATTGAAGCGTCTATCCCCGACAGATCCGGTGCTGTGGCTGCGCAGCGTGGACCGCTCCCTCCTCCTGCAGGGCTGGCAGGACCAGGGCTTCATCACCCCGGCCAACGTGGTCTTCCTCTACATGCTGTGCCGCGACGTGGTCTCGGCCGAGGTGGCCTCAGAGCGCGAGCTGCAGGCCTCGCTGCTCACCTGCCTCTACCTGTCCTACTCCTACATGGGCAACGAGATCTCCTACCCACTGAAGCCCTTCCTGGTCGAGGCGGAGAAGGAGGCCTTCTGGGACCGCTGCTTGGAGATCATCAACCGCATGAGCGGCAAGATGCTCCAGATCAACACCGACCCGCACTTCTTTACGCAGGTGTTCGCTGACCTGAAGAATGAGAGCAAGAAAGAAGAGGAGAAGACCAAACTCCTGATAGGCCTTGACCGATAGGAGGGAGCTGGGAGGGGGGGGAAGGAAGACGGGACGAGTAGGAAGTTAACAGGTTGAAGACAGGAAGACTAATGTAATGCAGTGTGGCTCTACCTTTGAGCAGTGCTGTTGTCTGGCATCTCTACCAGTTTGTGATTAACCAAATTTCCTGTCCGTGACCCAGAAGAAACTTCTGCGATTAAACACAGCATTAAAATCACTTCAGTTGGGTCATGGGTCACTTTAACATTAACAGGCTTTCGGGCTGTAAATCATCTGCAGTGTCTCGCCTGAAGGGAGCCGCTGGCCTGTGGAGCAGTTTGACCACAACAAAGCAGATCAAACCAGGGTGGCTGTGGTGCTCCCTTCACCATCAGCCACATCATTTGACATATTGGATCAGATCTCAAGACTGACAGCCTACTTGTTGGTATTCGATATTCATGCTCGGTTCAAGATAACAAGCAGAGATACCATCATTAGTTTGTCAGCAACAGCGTCACTGAAAACACAGACAAGGGAAGCAGTGTTTTACTGAAATCCAGGCCAGCGGGGTTCATGATGTGACATTATCGGGCTGTGAGGAAGATATCGTTTCAATCTTTCGCCTCAGGCCAAAGAGACACGCATCAGCCTGACCTGCACCTTGTTTCAGTGAGATAAGGAAGGAAATCTGAAATCCATACTGAAGTTTTATTGTGTGCTTTGATAACAATGAAAGGGGCCAGAGACGCCAGACAACACAGATTTTCGTAGTTAAGGATGAATATATATATTTATATATTTATATATACACAGATGGGTGACAAATTAGTGGAAAAACCTGATCAACAATGACATCTAGTCGTGCTCTGCGACATGTATGAAGACGCCGAACAGACCCAGATGTGTTTGAATGAGGGTTTCTTGTTTGGGCACAGATGGCAGGAGCTGTAGCTGCTGCTCAACTGTCCAGTGCTTCAGTAGGAGCAGAGACCTAAGAGGCGTCGGCATTTAGATCTGTTGGAGAAACAGGGTCGGAAATGATGCTAGTGACTGAGAATGTCCGCAAGAACAGTCAGCAGGCAGTTACATAGAGAGGGATGTCAATGCATAAACCCTGCATCCCAAAGATAAACGCACGAAGGGATCCAATGGTTCTGTTATACTGTGATGGTTGGGATCCACTTGTCCCATTCGATGGAAGGGTCACCGCAAATCACTACAAAGTTGCTCTGAGTGACCACCTTTATCCTGTGATGAAGCATTTCCGTCCTGATGGGAGTGGTATCGTCCAAGATGCCTCCACCCATAGGGAACAAGAGGTTAATGAATGGTTTGCTAATACTGTGAATCATACGCTGCGACCTTCACAGTCACAACACCTAAGAAGCTTTTGTTAGACAGTCGTCTCCACCACCATCAGCAAAGACCAGATGAGAGAATTTCTTTTGGAAGAACAGTGTTCAACCTTTTAGTCAAGTTCCAGACATTTGGAGAATCAACGCCAGGGAGCATTGAAAGTGTTCTGTGATGGCTCAGCACCGTACTAATTCCGTCACCCATCTGTAAAAATATATTTATATATACATATATAAAGCATCCAGGCATTTTATCTGTAGAGAAATGAACCACGTTGCATGAGGTCACTTCATATGTCCTTGCACATGACCACTTGCTTATTGCCAACTCCACTTTACCTTACTCCTATAATCCTGCCCCGGCTTATTGCACTCATCAAAAGTGGCGAGGTCCACTGTTGTATCATAAAGAGTATTACCTAACGACACAACACGGACGAGCTAGACCCAACGAGTCTGCAAACTTGTCAGACGGTCAAATTCACGTTCGTGTTTGGCATAATTGTCCTGCAGCGGCTTAATCCAGTCGCATATTATATAAAGTACTCTACTTTGAAGGGAACATTTGGGTTTATCCAGTCAAATCTTCTCTGAATCGGGAAACCAGCTATGTATTTTTAAGAGTTTGAATCTCTAAACACACGGATAATAATTAAAGAAGCCCTCTTAGAAGCTGTTTACAACTGAGTAAAAATGGGAAAATGCAATACTGACCCCTCCAGGGCACATTTTACACATTTCTCTTACTCCGCACTTTCTCATGCAGTCCATATTGGTGCTGAAAGAAAGAAAGAAAGAAAGAAAGAAAGAAAGAAAGAAAGAAAGAAAGAAAGAAAGAAAGAAAGAAAGAAAGAAAGATGTTCTGTTTGAAACACTGCACTTGTGTGTGTCACGCTGTATGAATGACTGATGGTCATGAGGACATGTTCAGAGAGGAGGTGAGTAGATCATGTGATCTCTCTCAGCCAATGCCTCCCGACGTCAGAATAAAAAGATAATGTGATTATATTCCAGGTGTGGAAGGGCAGGGCCAGGCGCTTTAAGCGTCGATGTGACTTTTCTTCAAAAAAACAAGGCTTTGAAGTTGCTGCCGCCACTCGGCTCCAGAGACCTTGGCTGCTGTTTGAAGTCCCCACACCCACCCACCCATTCTGCTCATCGCTCTCCACAGCAACCAGGACAAACTAATACGACATAAATTCTTTCTGTCTCTCTGTCCATCTGCTCTGGTCTGGTCTGAACAGGCCTGGTGCAGTCCAGTCCATATTTAGAGACTCTCTGGTCCGCTGACCTGATGGCTTACTTATTCACCGAGTTGTTTGACATGCATGTGTGCTTCTATAGGTTTCCTAGCATGCTGCTTTGTGTTGGGCACACCGCACCTCATGTTACTGAAGAGACTGAGCGGTTGCCACGCTGAACTGCTGAAAGCTAGACTGAGTGATGTGACATCAAGGCGTCTCGACACAAGAAGTCTTCAGTGAGGGAAATGTGTGACAGGTTAGCTGTAGCCGTGCTTACATCAGTAAACGCAAACATCGGTACATCGTCTGGAGTTCAAATGATCTTGCTGCTATGGTGCTCAGGGGCCTAAAAAGACCCCACCAAGATGAAATCATTTCCACATTTGGAAAACAGTTTTAGATTATGATTGGGTTCACTAAAAACCCCTGAATTCAAACAGGAGCTTGGTTCACTTTGCATGGATATCAAAGGGGTGCTCCAGCAGCTGCATTTCCATGGATTGGACAACTTATTTTAAAAATATCTTTACTTTCAAGCTCTAGAAATGTTGGCTCCTACAGTTTCTAGAATATAACTGAATCTGGATCATTCATTTAATCCCCATACCTGTATTGGGATATTGGCAGAACTCCCTTTTAAACATAATGGTACCATCAACGGTGCCCTTTTAGAACTTTATCTTGGATTAGACAACACGTAGATGTTTCACGTGTTCCCTCCGGAGAGATTCTTCACCTTGATGTCATGATGTCATATCACTAAGTCTATCCGTAGCCAACAAACTGTCTTCAATTTTCAAAAACTCTCTGCCTTCTCAGACATGGCGGGGATCTTGTGCCATATCATTCTAAAGACTCATTATTTCATACAAAAGAAGAAAACGACAAAAACACAAAGAAACATGAGCCAACTCAGAGTCTCTGACTGCTGAACAAGAAGGACTATAAAGGAATCATGAGTAAGCTTTTTCATAATGTTGCTACATCGTGTACCCGAGACCAGACGAGAAGGACTTTCTTCATATAGCAAGGACGAGGAAAACGGAAACGCTTGTGATTTTAACACACGGTGAAAGTTTTATGTGTCACTTTGCAAAACGTATGCCAAAACTGGAGTCATCCAAAGCTGGAGCATTCAACATTCTGCTGGTGAATCAATTTCTGATATTTGGCATTCACTCTGATATTATTTAAAAATCTAAATTCTCCCTTTTCACTTGGAAAACTTTGGAAAAAGGGATCTTAAAAGCTGAAAACAGAATGTCATGCCTCTTTCCAGACTGGGTGTCTCCACGATGCAGGTGATGTTTTAACTCTGGTTGTGTTTTGTGTTCAGATGATAACCGACCAGGCTGCAACGGGTACCACGCTGTAAAGAAAAAAAACATGTAGCCTTGATATCCAGAGTCAGACCTCACGAGACAAATATGCACACGAAGAATGAATCCATGGCAAACAAGCTTGTTTACACGTCCTTCCTCCTAGCTGTTTCTGATGGGTTGAACAGTAGACAAGTAGCAATTCTCTCAATGGCATTCCCAATGCGACTGTTGAATCTTTTTTGTTTTTATTATTATTACACAATTTGTTGTACTTGATGATCCAAACAGCAACTAGTAGGTGGATCAGTATTACTGCAAGTTGAAGGATGAAAGACATGTCCAAAGGTTGCAAATTCTACTCTCTATAGCAACATATATGTGAAACAAAAGAGGTTAAAGGGATACAAGAATTTCATTGTCATCCAGATTTAACTGGAGGGATGATGATGCTTAAAGTACCAGATGTGGATTCCTTGTGCTAAATCTAACGGTGGTTCAGTCCCACAACAACCTGTCAAGCTTTTTTGTTCTCACACAACAAACAGACAGTTTGCAGAGATTAAAGTTTATGTTCAAAAAGTGGCTTTCCACAGCAGGAAAGGGGCGGGTACAAGGTGGTGCTAATGTTTATCCGAGTGGTGTGGAAAAACTACTTTTTTCTTCCCTAAAAATGGCCCGAAAAGTGGTTCTAAAGGGGTGTTTCCTGAGGTCGGAACACGCCCGAAGAGTTGGGTCGCCCTAAAATGGCTAAAATGCAAGTTCCAGCAATGGAAAACAACCGACTGACATTTTTGAGACAATTGGTCCAAGTGTCTCATTTGTAGCAACAGTTAATTACCTAAAAATGGCAACAACCTCTTGTTGGCCAATGTTAGCAAATGGTTAATCGGCTAAAAATCCTCTCAACGACTTATTATTGTTTCAAGTTGACTCATTTTAAATCTTGTGAAAGGGCTCTTAAATATGTACTTGATGGCTACGTAGGTGATACTGTGCAACAGGACTGAGGCTAAAGCTAACAAGTCTTTGGCAAGTCAATATCCTCACCAGCTAATGAAAATAGAGAAATATCCTGTTGTTCTTGCATTGGAGCACAGATCTGGCTCATTCTTATATTAAAATCTGGTAAATGTTATCTGGGGTAACGCTAGCAATTGTTGGAGTATAAACCTACGGGACAGAGCTGCTAACATTAACGTAAACTCTTCAAACTACATGATTTAGCTTCCACAGAGCAGGTAAATACAACACTGTAGATGTGCTAGTCATTAGCGCAACCCCGTAAGCTATTGAATTAGCTGCTTGGCCTTTGGGTCACCACTGTTGGTAGTGAGATAGCTAGCTGGTTAAGCTAATGAATTAGCTGCTCGGCCTTTGGGTCACCACTGCCGGATAAGCGAATGATTGTAGCTTGGGTTAGAGTCAGAAACACATTGTTTAGTCCATTCTTCACATGCTTGCTCTTGTGGTTTTTGAAAGGCACCAACAAAGACACCAACCACTAAGTATCAGATTGTGAAACCTGAAAGCTTGACAGACTCGTTGTGCCGCATTGCAACACTGACTGAACAATCATTCAACGAGGAGAGATTTTTAGCCAATGGTTAGTTCTGCTAGTTCTGGTTGAAAAATGTTAATTACCCCAACTCCCCCCTCACACACACACACACACACACACACACACACACACACACGTCAAGTATTATATTGACATTATTCAGCACCGAGTGGATGTCACATTTTTACAGACGAGGAGTGATGATGTATTTCTTGAAATGCGCAAAATTCCCTGGACACTTCTCGCTCTTTTTGCTTCCTCCTGCTCTGGACAGTAACAACACAAGGAACAGAAACCTGTCCTCTGAATGAACGTTCTTCTTAGAACTGGAGATAACAGTGTGGGTTGACTACGCCCTCCCCTCCTATACATGCTCTCATCATTGATCAACTCATAACTATGTGCCATATTTTATCTTGCAACACGTACAAGACAAAAACTATCGTGTAACATATGACGCTTCTGACGACGACGAAGTTGGTTTTCCTTCCTTTTCATTTGTGAACCATATTGTGTAAACAAGAATCTTTGTTGAACAAAATTCAAGGCTACTAGTGTTACTAGAGTGCTGATGCTGCAATCTGTTACTATGTGGATGTATGAATATGTATGTGAGAAATAAGAATAATTTGATCAACTGTTACAGGTACTTTATATAAAAATCTTTACAAGCATGGAGCTTCTTTGTTTATTTTCGCGTCGTGGGGTTTTATAGATGGGTTGGGGGGGTTTGTGCACTTTCAAGGCAGTTCTTAGTTTGACCACAAGGAGGCAGCAGAGAGTCATTGAAGTAGATTTGTTTGAGGGAAGAAGTGGTATTTGGAGATTTTAGAGCTCTTATTTGGAAGGAAATCCCACTATAGGCAATGCAATCACTGCTTGGTGGTTGTTTAGAAACTAAAGGTGGCCCTTGAGAGTCATTAAGGGATGGAGATAGTTGGGGTGATGAAATTTTAATGTCGAATGCTTGAAGAAGGGCTGCAAGGTGGCGCAGTTGGTTAGCACTGTTGCCTCGCAGCAAGAAGGTCACCGGTTCGCGTCCCGGTGGGGGCGTGGAGTTTGCATGTTCTTCCCGTGCAGTTTGGGTTCTCTCCGGGTTCTCCGGCTTCCTCCCACACAATCCAAAAACATGTTGAGGTTAATTGGTGATTCTAAATTGTCTGTAGGTGTGAATGTGAGTGTGCTTGGTTGTCTGTCTCTAAGTGTAGCCCTGTGATAGACTGGTGACCTGTCCAGGTGTCCCCTGCCGTCGCCCCCTGCGACCCTAGTGAGGGTTGATATAAATAATGGATGGATGCTTGAAGAATTGCAAGAATTGCCTTGACGGGCAAAATAGGAGCTGGTATTGACTTGTTTCAGTTAACACATCCTAACACTTGCATGAAAGGGGGCAGCCTTTTATGCCACTGGACCAGATTTGAAAGACAGACTCAGGTTCAAAAGGTCAGTAAACCTTTAGCCAGCGAGGGGCACCTTTCTGAATCATCGCATTCATTGACTGACTCGGTCGCTTTCAGCACTTCAGCTCCATTCAGTCTGACTGAAGTGCTCTCAGCTGTTACACGCTCCACGCAAGTGACTGAAAGATAGCAACAGACTCTTAAATCCCAATTTTAGCTCTTCTAACTTTATAAGCAGGTCTTGCACAGGCCTAGTTGTGGACTGAACTGTTTAGTTTATTGGAATCCCCACTAACTACGGTACTGCAGCAGCTATTCTTTCTGAGGTCCACTAAAAGATAATGCATGACAACAACTGACACAAACAAAAGAATGACTAGAAAACATACAGACAAGACGAGCTCCTGTATATCAAGTCGACTATCTTCATTATCAACCAATATTTAGTCAGATTGCTTCTAATGCATGTCTTTAAAGTTTCTCGATTACCTTGCAATTGTAATTAGCAACACACAATAAGCTGATTTGATGACCTCAGTATTAGCTCGGTTCATAACAATCATGACCACATTTCAGACAGTTTATAATTGTTTGATGCTTTTAATCTCCCTCCAGCGTGTTATTCCATTAAACAGTCGTCTGGGTTACCCCGAGGCAATCACAAAAGGTTTCTGCATTTCTCTCATTACAAACTGCAAACAAATTAAATGCAGAATGACACCCAGCCTGGTCGTTAGTACAGGCAGCATATTTTACCAACAGCATGTTTATGTGTATAGAAACCCCAAGTCGACCGATGCTGTTTTAACACATTTTTTAATCAACTTTTACTGGTGCCTTGTGTGGTAGGTCTTGGGGGTAAATTCCATTCACTCGGTGCCTAACCGTTTGTTGATTGAGTTTGTTCTTGCTTCTGGCAATAAATTGGCAATAAAATTCCTCCTGTAGCCTGCTGGTAGAGCAGTCATGTCGACCTAAATTTTCTTTAAACAGACAAGAGACTGAAGAATGTCCTACGACACAGTGTGGCTGCTGCTGACTTTGCTGCTTGAGGTGCAAAATGCATTTGAATATTCGGCTTCTAAGTGA
>NW_007578055.1:451234-455116 GCF_000690725.1 Stegastes partitus | reverse complement strand
GACGAGCAATCCTCCTGAATCACACGCGAACTGACGGTGACATCCTCCCCCTTCCTTTTGTCGCTTCCGCCTCCAGCAGCCAATCAGCGCGAGGTGCGCCGCAGCTTATAAACCCATCTGCTGCCGAGTCTTTGCCCTCACTGTCCCCGCCGTCCTATGATTCATTGACCCGAGCTGCATCCCTTGATTTACCGCATCCGTGAAGATGGCGACCCGGGTAAGCCATATATTAACGTTTATATGTTATATTTCTTCCTTTAAAACAAAAAAAGAGCAAAAACCATCCCCGTGTGTCGAGGTGGAGGATAAACGGAGAGCCGTGGCGCAAAATGTCGGGCGAGCCGTCGCTCCATTCAGACTGTAAGCAGCCTGAATGTCAACCGTGGCTGCAGAATATTGGGGGGTTTATTTCACACGATGTTGCTCCAGAGCCACACCGACCCCTCCGTGCGCCAGGAGGAACCGTTTGTTCCCGGCAGCAGCTCCTCTCCGCCCGCTAACAGCTGCCTTCGCTGGGCTCCTTAATCCTGGGCTCTGCTTGCCCTTGAGCTGACGCGGCTGCGTAAAAAAAAAAAAAAAAGAGAGAGGCCACAAAAAGCTTCTGTAATAACACGTTTTGATGCGGGGATTCATGTCAGCATGCACATTTGGTGATGTTGGTGGTGTCCAGGGCTGCTGCTGCTGCTGCTTCAGTCTGCAGCGCGCACTGGCTGGCTGCTGGTTTGTGCGTCCGTGTGTGTGTTCAGCGGTTGTGTACAACCTGTCGACGCACAGGGAGGATGATGTCAGGTAACCAGTGTCAACTTGCCCTACCAGCTCAGCACCAGGCCCGTGCTGTAGAGGCGAGCGCTCAGCAGGGAGGTCCCCACATTAACATACAGGGCAGCTCCTGCAGCCAGGATTGTGCAGTTATCCCCAGTTCCCCCAGACTGCCTCGTTTGTTATGCAACAGAAGCACAGCATCACCCTCTACACAGCGTTTCCAGAATGCATATTCTTTTTATGCAGTATCCTAAAAGCAGCTGTTAGAACGTGAGGCAGGGCTATCGCATTGGGGATGTACAGTATATGCCTGGTAAAAATACGTAAATGTAGTTAAATACTGATCCCATCCTTCTGTTATGTTTACTATCCACACTACAGAACATTTAGATACAGCCTTTATGTTATTGCAAGTCATCGTTCCACACCAGTTTGGGTTTTTTTGGGCCGTTTTTTTGCCTTTATGAGAAAGCTAAGAGACAGACAGGAAAGTGGGGGAGAAGAACCTGCAGAAAAGGGCCATGAGTGGGCCTTGAACTCATGACCTCTGTGTTGGGGAACTATAGCCCCTGTACATGGGACACCAGCTCAACCAGGTGAGCTATGGTGGTGCCCTCCAGACCAGTTCTGCATCATGACTCTTGTGAGTTCTACATTTTGGGTAATATGCTCTCTTTCACTAACACGGCTTTTATAACAACACAGTGTATACGAAACTACAGCCAGCAGCTGGTGAGCTTTGCATGAAGAGTGCAAACAAGGTGGCTCTGTGTAATCAACTCAGATTGTAATCAATAGTAGTTAAAGCTGCAGGAGGCGTAAATCTGAGCCTCTAAGCTCCTCCCATCACACCAGCATGACAGTCAGCCTAACCTTCATTTGTGGCTTCAACCATCTCCAACGTAAAAGTCTGACCCACTGTGCCGCCACATCCGGCCTCCTCTATGCCGTATCATCTGATTGGCAAAATGCCCAGCGATTGGCTGAAATATATTTTCTAGATTTCCCACAAGGAGGTAAGAAGACTTGTTTTGTTTCGGACCACTTGAGTCGCAATATACTGAAAGGTTAAAATGGAGTTTCTGTAATCTGCCCCAGCTTTAATGCTACATCTTATTAGTTTCACCTGTAAAAAAAAAAATAAAACAAAACAGGCATAAAAACAACAAATAACACTGTTTCCGTTCTGTTTTAGAATACATCTTGGTTGTTAATTGATGGAGACCAAACCTTTAAACATTAGAAATAATCACGATAGCCACATATTAACCTGAAAAATGACAATTTGCCTTTTGTATACTCATCTTTTTTGCTAAGCTAAGCTAACCAGCTGCTGTCTGTAGCTTCATATTTACCATTCAGACATGAGAGTGGTTTCAATTTTCTCATTTAACTTGTGGCCACGAAGCGATTGACCCGCGACACTTTCAAAATAAGGCAGTAAATACTTGTGAGTAGGTGTCGAGTAATGGGTCGATGCTGCTTGTTAGTAATCAAGTGGGCAGATAGCCAAGATTTGGAGACAGAACTTTAGAATACCTTTGACACTTTCATGACAAAACACGCCTTTGTTTCACTATGTTTTTCACGTGGCTGTTTCTGGTGATGTGCAGCCAATCAGATCAGTGCTGTGGTTGAGAAAATTGTCCAGACTGCAGCCGGGGAGAGGCATTACAGCCTAAGTATAGCACATTTTAAAGCTGATTTATTTAGTTGGAAATCAATTTTAAAGAAAAATCCATACAGAAAAATGCTGACCATCAGCTCTGGTAATAGCTTGACCCCCACTGACACCTGGTGAGGTAACAGTGGTGGGAAGCATTTGACAGGAATAACAAAGACAAGAGAGAAGTCAGAAAAAAAATCTCTTTCTCATCCTGTTGATCATCTCAGGGCCCTTCAGCTTCATCTTGTGACCCTAAAACGATCCCAAAATCTCACTTTGGTAACCCACATTCTGTCATTTTTATTGTTTAAACGACGCAGTGCGGCTTTAAATCCAGGGCCGGGCATCTTGTCTCACATGTGTTTATTTGAGTTGACTCTTGGTGGCTTTAAACGTGTGCAGGCAAGTGTAGCAGCTCACATCCAGACTGGCTCATTGTGCTCGTGTTCGTCTGCAGATCGTGTGCATCTGTGCGTGATGGTGCATCTTTGTGCTGGAGTATTTCAGCACCGAGCTTGTTATTCATAACCTCTTGATCACCTCATTGCAGGCTAAGTATGGAGGACGTGTGCACACGTACATGCCTTTAGCTGCAGCTATTATCCAAAGAGCCTTGAGCTGCAGATTTGTGTCTTTGTCTCAGAGGAAAAATATGGCTTTTACATCACGCTCACGGAGGAAGCACTTCATCTGTCGGTAGGAAAAAGCTCTAAAAGCTGTTTTAATGTAATAGCTCTGTTGAAAAATACGTCCGAAGCTCAATGGAGCTGACCTTCCACTTCACAGAGTTCACTTTTGCTGCAGAGAGGCTTCGTTTTGTTTGAACAGAGGAACGACCGACCAACAGTCTGACCGCCGGCTGATCTGTAGACCAGGTGCAACACGGCAGGGAGCTCGATCGATACGGCGCTGAAATGACTGCGTGTTCATTTATTAGGTTTTACATGAGGACCGGATACACGTATTGGTCCGTTAAGTAATTCCTAAGACTCTTATTTTGAAAGAACCAGATATACAGACACATACATTTACTTTAAACATAGTTTTTTTTATCTGGCAGCTCAGGTTTCTTGGTACCAAATTAAATTCAAGACTTTTTAAGGCTTTTTAATATTATTTTTCACAATCATGACGGAAAACGCACAATATCTCCTGCATTTGTCAATCAAGTACAGTATTTTTTTAAACATTTATATCACTTTTGTCAGTGTGTGTCAGCTGTATGTACCAACACAATCCCTAGAATTAACCAATTACCTGGATCGATGCATGATATACATCCACAGGAGACCCCTGATCCCGTGTACGACCGCGCAGGGACGTACAACGACCGCGAAAAGGCTGGAAAACACCACAAAGTGACTCCAAACCAGCACTGACAGACGTAATAACACTGACAAGAGACGCAAAATGACCATAAAGAGACCGTAAACCACCACAGAGGGACAGAAATG
>NW_007578055.1:443791-445661 GCF_000690725.1 Stegastes partitus | reverse complement strand
CCTTGAATCACGATCTTGAGAATTAGTGACATTTCAATGAGACTGTTCCTCCGTAGCCAGAATCAGATGAAATAAACAGAATTTAACCAGGTTGTTATCATTACCTGCCAGTATGTGAGGCCACACCAGCAGAGGGCGCTGCAGCTGCAGGAGTCATGGTGAGGCTCGGCTGTGACGTCACTCTGGTGGGTGGAGACAGCGGACTCGAACCCGGAAGCTGCACGGCAGGTGGATTTGAAGTTATGAACTGAAGCAGCCCACACAAATACAAAGTTCCTACACCGCTTGGATGCTGGATTTGACTGTTGAGAGGCTCTTGCTGGATTTTTAAAAATCATCTGAGGAGTGTCAAGGAGATTTCTTACCAGATTTAGGACAACTTCTGAAATGCAGTCCGACTTTGGGGACGTATCAGCCCGCCTCGGCATGATCACGGTCAGAAGGTGAGAACAAATCTCCACCCGGTGAGTTTTTGAACCTGATCTCTGAGGAGGAGATGAACAGATGTGGAGCCTCTCAGTTAGAAAGCGCGCTAAGTGGGTGGGCTGGACTTAGGGAGGATATGATTGGACAGAAAAGGTCTTGTGACCCGCAGACTGTCTGAACTGACGGGAAGATCCACGTATGAAGGCAAAAGTGGATATAGATGAAACAGTTCAAGGATTACAAAAAGCACAATAGGGCTAAAAAATATAATAATAATAATGGCTTCATAGAGGCAATAAACCAGGCATGATGAATCTACATATATGACATAGTAGATCTATATATGAATGAATAAATACAGCTATGACATGGTGAGTTTTACATATAGATAAGTACATATATGACTTGATGAATTTGCATATTTACACATATACCATGGGAGATAACACACCCACAGTTCTGTTATTGCAGTCGAAAACATGCCTGGGGGGAAAATATCAGTGTTAAAGATGTTTTTATTACACACAAAGAGGTGTAAGACAACAGTGTTTTATTTTGCTGATTGATCTGGAAGAGCCGTAAAGCGAGAACCCAGTTTGACATGTTGTTGTTGTTGTTGTTGTTGGGTTGCATGGAAGCAAACTTTGATTGTTTACAAGCAGCTGTAGAGAGAAAAACAAGTGTCAAGACATGATGCAGCAACCAGGATATGGAATTAACAAGCAACCAAAAGCAACAAGAAGAAGAAATACTGATGTGCTTCACTATTTTTTTGTGAAACAGTAAATTTTAAAATTCATAGAACACAATAATAATTAGATTCTAGCATCAAAAATACCATTTTTGGTGAAAGTGCTTCTACATACTGGTGTGTTAACCATTACAGAAGCATTAAAGAATGATTTTGCTAATTACCAGTGCTGTTAATTTAGAGCAGCTGTGGCTTAAACCTTACACTCTAATAAATTTGTTAAGCAGTGTATCTATAAATCATAAGAAGCCTGACTTCAGTGAAGCCTGGGAGTCCTATTGTGACTCATAAAGACACTCAGCATGCACCGTGTGTCCATGATGCTGGACGTGCTGCGGTTTAATTGCCCCATATTGATGTGTTTGTTTGTTTGTTTTTTCTTCTCTCCTACACCTGAGGATTGTACAGTTCCCTTACCTAGTTTATATTCCATTTGGGTGCTTGTGCCTGCAGGGTTTCATTCTGACTGCGGCGCTGCGTGGGGCGCTGTCCGTGGTGCTGAAGAGGAATTCAGGAGGAGGTTTAACTGAATAAAACATGGTGCTGTGAGGTAGAGACAGCAGGTAGACGTGAGTGGTCGCAGGAAATGCAGGGATGATTTAAAATGTGTGCTTTTAAGTGTTATTATTAAAGTCAGATCAGGTTTATTTACAGTGAAATGTGCGCACACGTGTCAAATCTGCGTCTTTTTTT
>NW_007578055.1:425574-439857 GCF_000690725.1 Stegastes partitus | reverse complement strand
ACTGTGGGACTTTTAGATATAAATAAACATTTAAACCCTAATTAGTTCACAGAATGCTGATTAGGACTTTGAGCTAAATCAACCAGCTGATTTGTTAATTTGCTGGAGAAGCGACCGAAGCGTGAGCAATAAAAAACTAAGGAAAGAAAAGTTTCTGATGCTCCAGATTCCAAAAACGAACCATTTAGATGAAGGATTAAAATCCAAAAAAGACCGAAATCACTGTAGGCGTTTCTGTGTAAGCATGCAAGCAGACAAAATGTGTGCACTAGTAGGTAATTAGACTGGAGTCAGCTCTTTGTGTTACCCGACAGAAACAGTCTCCTGCTGACTTTTCATTTTTTTCTTTAATGAGCTTTGTGTAAATGACGTCTTAGAGTCCAGGTAAAGGAGAAATAAATGAGTTTTTCTCACTGCAGAGAACTGTCATGAGCCCCACAACTAAATTTGAATGATTTGAAAACTACATTGGCAAGTGTATGAAATTAGGTGTCAAAACTGTGAACAGTATAATAAGTGTTAACAAGTTTGTTCCCCTCTGAAGGTGCTGATTGACGGTGTTCACAGCAGTTTAAATGAAGCGTATTAACGGTGCCTCGGTTTGTTTAAACTGCACCAGGCGGGTTAGACTCGATGGTACCAGATGTTGGAGAGACAGGAAGATGAAGGCAGAGGAGGAGGAGGAGGCAGGAAGTGTCGTGCCTCATTCGCCACTGACAGCAGATTATCTGTGAATCCCAGCCGATAAGTTTGTAAAACCACCCAGTGTACAACGGTTTCTGCAGAAGCAGAGGTTGGTGCTGATCCTCAGCTCTGTATCAGCGTGACAAAATCAGCCCACCTCCTCCTCATCTTCTAAAATCTATAGGATGTTAGATAAAGGAGACCAGGCTGTTCTGCAGACTCTGGCATCCAGAGAAGATACGTTTGCAGGCAAAGTAGAGGCTGTAGCAGGTGTAGGAGTCCACGATGGGTGCTGATGTGCTCTAACTTTTAGTGTCAGAGGAAGGGGTTACACTAATTATAACTCCAGGGTGTCAGAGAGTCATGATGTCTGATCCTAAACACAGAAATGACTATACAAAATTAGTCCACAATTTACTTCCCTATAGTTCATCTGATTTCAACAATTAGTTTCTGACATGTTTAATGTGTTTGAAGGCAAATTTGGTGCCACACATGCTAAAAAACTGAAGCACTGATGCTTCATGTCCCAAAACAAAAGGTTCAATCTTCATCTTTTAATGATTCGTGTATCAGATACAGATATAAAACAAAAATAATCCAGATACGAGAATGATACATATATGATGTTGTTGCAAATAATACAATAGCGAAAACAAAAAAACAAAACAGGATTTAATTACAGGTTCATTTATTTGCTGAGTTCTTGCATCAGTTCCTCATGCAGCAGATCAACCTGAAGTTCTGCTGAGACTCAACGAAACTTGGCTTGGTCTGGATGTTGCTGGAGGTTGCCAGATGTTGGTCGTTGGTTGATGGATATTGCTGAATGTTGGAGGTTGCCAGATGTTGGTCGTTGGATGCTGCTAGACTTTGGACGTTGTGTGTTGCCAGATGTTGGATGTTGGATGTTGGACGTTGCTGGACGTTGCTGGAGGCCAGTATCTCACCCCAACCGGTTGAGGCAGATGGCCGCCTTCCCTGAGCCTGGTCCCCTCCCTATTAGGAGAGTTTTTTTGGTTCCTTCCCACCGTTCTGGACCGCTTGCTCAGATGGAGTCCAAGGCCAACTTTGGATTGTTGGTTTCTCTGTTCAAATTCGTCTTTACCTTCCTATGTTAGGCGCTAAGAGATGAAATATGTTGTGAACTGTGCTATATAAATAGAATTGAACTGAAATCAACCAACTGGTTCAGTTCTGGTTACAGACTCTCTCCACGTCTCTGTGCTTGTATTTTAAGTGGAAATATTTGCCAAAAAAGAGACAAAACACACATTAGACATTGCTTTGTTATTATTTTTTGCACATTTTCGTTACATATTCCATATACCGCTGTGTCCCGTGTAGTAATTACAGGGCACTCTGTATTCTGTTTTCTGTCTTATTTGAGTGCTGCGCTTGTAATAGACTTTAAATTAGATTTCAGGATGAATTAAACCGACAACTGCAAGATTGATTTTTCAGTCGGCGGACGTGTTGGATGGACACGGAGCGTTTTCTGCAAAAACAAACAGAAAGCCCGACGTGTTTTTCTCTCTTTTGACCTTTACCAGGCGCGCATTAGAAAGTCAAATTCAGTCAAGATTATGTTAAAGTAACCAAAATGATACTGCGGATATGGAAATGTGTGCTCGTTAATCTGTCTGCCTCGCGCTGGAATCTGCATGAAGAAACAGTGACGATGTTAATAACGTATCACGTTTCTTTGAGTGAGCGGACGTCTTTGTGTGTGCGGTGGTACGCTGCTTCCCCGTGGCAGTCCGGCCGGCGTGAGTCAAAGAAGTGTCCACTGGCGTGTTACCCGGCTGCTGACACACACACACACACACACACACACACTTCATCCTGACTTGCCCAGCAGGCCGTGTGCTGTTGCTGGGCATACTGCAGCCTGTCAGAGGGAGTCAGGACAAAGCAAACTGTTCCACAAACAGACATCGTGATGGACTCAGCATCAGCCTCAGAAGAAAAAAATCCAGTTTAAACAAGTAACAACAGGCAGCAGTGACAAAAAACACACAATGACGTGTGGATTTTTAATGCTGGACATGACGATGGCAAAGAGGCAGCACGTTGAGGCGTGGAGATCGTGTCTGTCTGCCAAGATGTGCATTCGATTTTGTATTTTGATTACGGATGTTGATTCTGATTCCCCATGAAATTGCTTTGAAGGCAGCCACGATACAAGCCGATCTGAGGGCTTGTGTCGCTTGACACTAACAGCATAGACAATCAACCACAAGGCCACGGTGACACTGTCATGGCACATTTTAGCTTGACTACCAGTTGAGCTCTCTGGTCAGTAGGCATTAATCCTCACAGGAGACTTTCTCATGGTGGTACTTTATTTGCTAAACTCCCACAGAGCTGTTTTCTTGCCAACATGGAGCTGCTGAGTGATTCCTCGCTACAGTATTAAATTATAAGAGGCTCCAGACTACAGTTAACCTACGATACATTTTCCAACATGCTTCGTCTATCAGTTTTTAATCGGTTAAATCATGAACAGCAGCTACTTGATCAACCATTAACATCCACTAGGTGAGCTGGTGTGCTCGTGCTGCAGTGGCTGGTGTTGGTTGAGTGGAGAGACCTCCTAGATCTGCATAAGGAAGCTCACCTCTAAGCTATTTCAAGGCAGAAATGGGTTCTTTTGATACACAGAGATGAGTTTTTAGCGATTAAATCAACAACCGAAACAAGACAATAACAACAACAATAAGGGTCGAAGCAATTGTCATTCAGTTGGACGGATGCCATTTCTGAGCTGGTTTTCACACATTCACATTTAATGCGTTCCTTATGTTACACAGAATCCATCTTTTTTTAATGCTTCCCAAGCAGCTGAGCAATGCATTCTGGGAACACTGTGATGCATTAGATGGGGTATTTTGTTGCCTTCTCCTTATTTGCTTGAAGTTTGCTTCGTGGGGCGTCCCATCAAACTCCAGAAGAACGTTTAGAGTAACCATTGTCGAGCTAAAACAGACGACAGATGCAGTGACTGTGTGGTTTATTTTAAGGATATATCAGCGACCATATCGGTATTGGCCGATATTAGTGTTTTTTCCCATATGTTGGTATCGGTCTGATGAACAAATTTAGCCGAAAATTGTCTAACATGAGCGCCTTCGTCTCTACGTTTGATATTGCTGCTATTTCACTGGTGTTTGTACTTAAATGGTCCTGGACTTGAGCATTAAATATGTTTAAATATGTTTTACTTTTACTAAAGAGGACTATGTGGTCTAGTCTCGGATGGGTTTCTTTTAAATAGTTTTCTCACAGGGCTTACTTATCCTCATTTTTCGATGCGGACAAAAATTGAATATCGATAATATCGGTTATCGGCGATATCAGAAATCTTAATATCGGATATCGGTATCGGCCAGAAATTTTAATATCGTGCATCGAACTGTTTTCATAATGTAAGTACTGTATGTAAGTATATTTTGTAGTATAAGCATCCAAGGGAGGCACAATTTTGGTGTTGTTTTGAAACCCTAAAGCGGACCCGCTACGTGTGAAGCCCAATCAGCTGCAGCCAGTGCTCGTGTGGTTGTAGGAGAGTTTCGTATTGGTTTCCTGTTGGAGAGCACCTGTCAATCATTTATCGTGGCTCATCAAGCGTCCAATGCTGGGAAATAATAGCAACCTCTCATGTCCAAGACCTCCCCGTGGACACCCTTACATTAAGCTAAAATACACACTATTGTTTGGTAGAAATGTCGAGCAGGCTTAGTGGAAATAATAATTACTAGCTGCAGACCTTAAATTAAGATGCGCCGCCACTTTGCTAACGAGACATGTCGGTCTGTCCGTCTTGGACAGGGGCCTGCCTGAGCAGTTTGATGAGGCAGTAATAGATTATCGATCCGCCACGTTAAGTGGTAAATTCACCTCGGGATTCACAAAGGGATTTTCTGTCTTTGCCTTGTGGCCTGAAGTAAACACAGTCAGTATTCATCCTGCTCTGCAGAGCGTCGCTTTAAGGTCAGAGGGGAGTTAAAGCGGTCAGTAAGACATTTGGGCACAAAGTGTGGTGGGGATTGAACTTGAGGCCTTTTTTCCACTGACCTCTGACCCGCCACCTGGTCCTGGTAAAACTAGTGGATTAGAGAGCAGAAGCTGAAGACTTAAGCTTGTAAACGTTACAAATGTTCAAGAATTAAACGTGTTGGGTCAATCTGGCTCAATTCACCGAAGTTTGCACCTGACCATCAGAATTATTTTTTGGGGGGGAGGTGGGTGGGACGTGTTGATTTTTGCATCATTTGCTTTGCGCCAATCTGTGGAGCAGTGTTCGAAGGGCCGTCACTTGAGAAATAATGTCGCTAGAGTCCTGAAATTTTGCAGGTCCACTGATATGTACACATGGTATTCAGTGATACAACCTTGCTTTGATAGAATGATACAAACCAGCTATATGATGGGGTAAATTTGGTTTAAAAAAGGTTGATGTTTCTATCTACCTCCATATTTCACAGACCACATCATTTTTCACCCTAAGAAGCTGAATCTTTTTCCTCTGATTGGCACCAATAGGAGCTTTAAAAATCTAGTGTGATGCCAGTCAGAGGCATGAAATCATGTTATTTGCATTTATGGCCACTATTACGACATGCATTAAGCAGGTATGATAGGTGAGCTTTTGTGAGTAGTCATATAGCGAAAATCTGATGTCATGGCAGCCATACCTCGACCCATTGTTCCCCTAGCTCACCAGTATTTTATTTACTGTGTCTAAATAATGGTAAATGTGATGTAGCAGAATATGATGCTTTAGTGTTTCTCCTCTGTATTCGATTATTAGAAAAGTGTTGTCTTTTCTGTTCAAAAGAATCATTTCCAAGCCTATTTTCCTGGCAGATTTCTACCTTTGGACACAAACTACGCTGTCTACTGCAAACCCAAATTAAACTAGAGTGGTGACACAAACTAGGGTTACTTTGTCCAAGTGGAAACAATGCTTCCTTATTGATGCTATTGATGTAAAAATGCAGAGTTTAGTTTGCAGGCATCTGCAGCACCGACTCAATTTAACAGTCGACGGAGGGCTTTTGTGCACAAATTTAAATACTTTTAATTGCTGCTGGCACTTGCTCAGTCGTACCGAGTGGGTGCTTTCAAGGACTGCCTGATCAATTTGATTGTGTTAAAATCAATAGCTATAGAAAGGGCTGCTTTTGAACCAGAAGGATAAACAGGAATCGGACGCCTACTTTAGCGATGGAAGAAGTGAGTAGGCTGCAGAAGGATGGCAGCTCGTCTAATGTGCGTCTCTCCTTCTCTGTGGTGTCTTTCTCCTCCTTAACGAAGTGATCGGTTTATTTCCCTTTTAATATCCCTGTAGTTCGCCCATCTATTGCTCAGAAGCCATTCCTTTAAGAGCCTGTTATTCGATTCTCCGCTCCCGCGTCTGTTTTAGCACCTACACCCAATATCTGAGGCAGCAGACTGCATCGCTGAGATAGATGGATGCTGCTGCTGCTGCTGTGTTTTGCATTTCCTTTCAAACAGGGGAAAATAGCTTTCTGCTGGGATTTAGGTTTCAGATGAATCAGCTGAAGCTTGCAACTCTGCATTCCTAATCAGCGCTAAAATTTATCACCTTGTAGGGGTGTGTGATGTGACAATTTTAGACCGTGAAGGATCAGAACGTGTAGACGATCTGCCAAAGTGAGGAGATCGTATGGATCGTTTAGGTCACATTCTATAAATTGCAGTTCTATGCTGATGTACCGACGCACCAGACGTACTACGTCGCCAACCTGACCGAGTGGAGTGTGTGGAGTCTCCATGTTCTCCCCGTGCAGCGTGGGTTCTCTCCGGGTTCTCCGGCTTCCTCCCACAGTCCAAAAACATGTTGAGGTTAATTGGTGATTCTAAATTGTCCGTAGGTGTGAATGTGAGTGTGCTTGGTTGTCTGTCTCTAAGTGTAGCCCTGTGATAGACTGGTGACCTGTCCAGGTGTCCCCTGCCTTCACCCTGAGTCAGCTGGGATAGACTCCAGCCCCCCATGACCCTAGTGAGGATGAAGCGGTGTATAGATGATGGATGGATGGCTAATATGTGATGTTATGAGGTTAACTGACTAGTTAACATGCAAATGGTGTACAACATCTCATACATATGTTGTCGGGAGCTTGTGTGCAACACTTCCTCCAGATATTTAGGATATTTGTAGTCACATTAGTACACAGTATGTATGTACTAAGATGACTTTAGGGTGTTTCCAGGAAACATAGCAGGCTCCATTCTTTCCAGCCTCTTTTAAAAGGCATGTTTGCATTCACTGATCATCACAGAGGAATATTGCGAACATATCTTACTTACACTTAACTCTGCTTATGTTCTATTGTTGTATTAATATATTCATACGCAGCACATTGATGTATTTGTTTTATTGACCATTTAACCACTTAATGATTCCATGTATTGATGTACAGGTTAAGTATTCATGTATACCATATGTTTGACCATGGCTCCATCAGCGTAGAGCCGCAGCAGTGTGTGTTTGTCTATGCATGCCGTAGGTTTTGTGTGTACCTGGACATCGTTGTGTGGGTGTTGCTCAGAGAGAGTGACTTAGAGAGAGTAACGGTTAATCCGTGGCTGTCTCGATGCAGGGCCTTCCTCTGTGAGCCCTGAGCTGGAGCTATATTTAGAGAGCTACTCTGCTGTGGGCCAGCCGACACAACAACAACACCAACACACACACATTCAAGCACGCAGCCAATAGATGGACACATGCAGTGCAAGCAGTAGGAAGCAGATACAGACACAACAGCAAACACAAAGACCAACACCTGCTGTACGCACCGTCTCTGGGGTTGTGTTTGCATGTGTTTAAATTCAGATCTCAGCCTTAATAAGATTATTTTTCAACACAGTTATGTGATAAATGAGGACATTTGTTAGAGTTAAAGTGCATTTGCTCATAGTCGTTAAAGAGATAGTTCAGCATTTTGGTAAATGCCCTGACTGTCTTCTGAGGAGTTAGATGAGACGATCGATACCAACCTCATGTTAACAAATAGGTTGTGTACAGAAGATGTATTGATGTCACCCACTTCTGGTTTGCAGATTGCTGATTCGACACCTTGAGTTTGCATTTTGGTCTTCGCAGTATGCAGAGTAGCATGGTAGCCATCTGTCAATCAGTAAACCATACCCTGCTTTATCGTCTCATTTCCTCTGAATGGAACCATAATTTACTAAATAGACATCACGCTGTATTGAAGGAGACGTCGAACTCATGACTAAGACAATAAACTCATTATGAAAATGTTTACTGAGGTGACAATTTATGTGAGAAGTGGAGCTTTACTAACAGATGCGATTGGATTTCTCTCTGCAACCAGCGGAGTCGCCCCCTGCTGGATGTTAGAAAGGATGCAGGTTTAGGGCACTGTCATGTTGGCTAAGTCCACCTTTTATATACAATCTGTGGGTAAATACAAGGCTGCAGTTAGCAGCCAGTTAGCCTAGCTTAGCATAGAGAATTGGAAACTGCTTGCGTGACCCGATCCACTGATGAACCTATAAAGATGAACACATTTATCTGTTTTATAAACTATATAACCAGAGAGCAAAACCACAATTTGTAAATTTAGAGGACATTTTGGGATAAATCCTCCACAAAACTGCAGGTTGTTGTTTTTACACTTCAAACAAACAGCCTATAACATGTTAATTAGTGAGCTTTAGAGGTGCTGGTGGACAGAACCAGAACAACAGTTTTCTTTGTTTTTCAATCGTGCTAAGCTAACAAGTAGCCACAGGTAGAAAAGTTGAACTAACCTTTATTTACAATGCACATCACACAGGTGGAACCACCAGCATTAACTGCTATATTGCAGTAAGTGCTGCACTAAGCAGTGGTATCAGTTCTTCTTCTACATTGATTCAGATCTGTCATGAGTCCATATAACATCAAACTGCACAGCAAAAATAGGCAAAAGTTTGCTGTAGATCAACCAGAACACGAAGCGCTGACACCCACCTGCTAACCATGTACCAAACCAATCATCCAGTTAGTGTTTTGACAGTTTGCTTTTTTTATGAACGCTATTAGGATCGTGCCAATTAAATCCGTGTGAAGGATTCGTGACTGCCAGCCGGAGTTGTTTGCCTCGCTGTCGGCTGATACACGTGTCGTTTTGCCTCCTTGCAGCAGAAGCCGTCCGTGGATGTAGGTCGACACGAGCAGCACGTGCCGTTTCATTTTAACGACGGCGTGGAAACGCTGTGAACGCTGTCGACGCTCCACCGGCTAATATCTGTCAACCCGAGGATCATTTCAACAAATGCAGCTGGAATTGGAAAATATATCAGCGAGTGAAAAGCACTTTTTATCCTGAGGAGCCTTTAAACAGCATCATTTTGCTTTCTAAGCCCAGTCTGGTTCTAATTTCAATGCTTTGCAACAGTTATTGTGGCATTTTGGTTTTTTTTTTACGGATTTTTTCAGAAACTTGTGTCTCTGAAAAGCAGACAGTCAGGTAAAACGATTTAGGGAAGCCCCAGTAGAGCTCATGAAAAGCTCCCAACTGCCCTGAAACCTGCTTGATTTAAAACAGCCGACAACTGCCAAGAAATTACTTAGCGTGATGTATGTAAATGGGAAAGCGCTGACTTGGGCAACTTACTCATTTCTTAATGTGCTCACGGAGGGCAGATGCCTTCAGGTACAAGCAGGAACCAATTCCAAGCTGATTTGGGGCGTTTCCCATTATTGACTGATTTAATTGAATCTGTAGCGTTTATAGACGGTTATTGTGCTGTTTGTATGAATTCCAAAACAAGGTCTGAAAGCGAGCTGACACGATAAACTGTTGGATTTTCTCATATTTCGTTCACTTGGATGGTAGAAGTCAAACTACAGTGGTTTCTAATCTAATTGCAGTGAAGTAAATCAGTTTGACATCGATTTTCTTGACGTGTCACAGAAGAATCAAAAGCCAAACTGACCCCTCCCTTTCAGAGGCTTAAGTGATTAAGATCGATGATTATAGATCACAATTTAAAAAATTAATCTTTCTATGAGTTTCCTCGTACTGATAAAGTTTGCGTTCTCCTTTTTACCCCCCAAATGGAAAGTCGTTAACTTCTGCGAGAGCTTTCTGGTCTGAGTAAGAAGACACTCATTAGATTGTTTAGCAAAATCCAGGATTAGATTTTCTGGCAGCGTGATCAAATTAACCGATATTTATTTACGCACTTAGGGACACTTAATCACGTAGCCCTGCTCAGCCTGATTGTAATCCAACGCAAGCCATAAAGTCCACTTTCATGATGTGTGTGAGCAGGTTTTTGGGACATTATCATGGACATTAAGTTACATATTTGACATAATATGCATTTTAGCGGTTACCTAACTAAACTTTATAGAAGTGGAAGTTATGACAGAGCTATATCGAATTGCACCAGACAGAGTAAATATATTATACACACAGTAAATATTCATATATTAAGGGTAAACATTTTAGTTTTTTTTTTTGACAAAATTTTAAAAAAAGGATATAAAAAATGAAAAATAGCTACTTTGAAATTGAATTGTACTTTTCTTTTTTTTTTTTTAAGTTTATTTATTGAGTGATTTACATTTTAAAGTTGCATTTTTTTATTTAAATTTTTTGTTTTTAGTCCAGTTTCTGATGTCTTTAGCTCTGTTTTGGTCTCCACCAGTTTAGGAGGATTATATCAGGCTCTGTAGCTTTCCTGCTATTAACTTAAATACGTTCAACAGCTGGCTAAAGCTCAGCAGGTGGCCCAGCATTAGCATTAGCATTTATCAGACCTCATTTGCTTTAAGCTGGAGATAGAGTTGGTGAGACCAGTGAGACCCAAACAGTAAAGTTGTGGGCAGCAAAACCAAAACATTGAATTTAAAATGTTAACAATGCTCCTTAGAACTGAAGGAAAATGCAGCGATTGGTGAAAATGACCAGTGCATTCAAGACGATGAGCGATCCCTATCCACATTGCACACAGTCATGTGACCCACTGCTCATATGTATTTAATAGTGCAGCTTTAATCTCGGAAAGGCCAGATTTAAATACATGTAAAACCAGACAGGATGATTCCATGTTTGTACCTCCAAAATAATTTGCTCTGATGACGTGGAGGAAAGATGATTCTTGGTGACAGGACTTTCCATCGCAACATATAATAATGTAACGGTCACATGGGCTGTTTGATAAGCACAGAAAGTCCTCAGGATTAATCACGTTGTCCAGCTCATCGGGGGAACTGCAGTCCTAAACCCTCGGCTCTGCAGCAGCTTCGCTTCCCATCGATTTCCAGCGGAGGCCTCTGACTGGATACGCCCCCGAGGCACAGCGGGATGAATAATTTAACGGGATGCTCGGCGTAGAGGAATATTCAGAGAGGGGGAGACGCAGGGAGGAGCTGTTTCATGTTTCAGCCACTCCCTGCTTCTGCCACTCTGCCAACAGAGGGGAAACACTTCCTGAATAAGTTAGGGAGGAGAGATTAGGCAGCGGATTTGTTAAAGGCTCGTCGGCAGAGAAATGATTAGTAATTGAAAAGTAATTTAGGGGGGAGAAAAGGTGTCCGGATATTAACGTTCTTATTAAAAACAGAGGGAAATTTGATTCAGGCTTTTAAGGGGGTGATGAGCGTCCAGAGAATTTTCCCTGCAGATAATGATGTTTGCTCCAATGAAGGCAAAATTGATTAGATGAGGGCAGCACAGTGAAGCCAAAGTCATTTTGCAGAAAGCTGCAGGGAGAGCTTTGGTTGTGAAGACAGGAGATAGAGAGAGAGGCACTCGGTTCTTCAGTTGTTGAACAGACTTAACCGAAACCGACCGCAAAAACAATGTCTTGGGTGCAGCAAAGTGGAGAAGAGACGACGGACCAGATAGCTTTTCTAAGTTATTTTCACTCAGAGTCGATACACAGAGAGAAGCTGTGATGAAGGAAACACTTGAGCCAACAGAAGCCTCCTTAAACAACAGATGTAGGAATCAACAGACGAAACAGACAGTGGTGGAAGATGTAGTTTGCTCTGTAGAGACACTGTTGAGGCCTTTTTATCGTATTGTCGACGAGTTTGTTGTAAATATTCTCGCACTGAAAGAAAAGAAGGAAGAAGTAAAGATAACAAACCCGATCTACGGCTTATTTAGCACCACGAAAGTTTGCAGAAACAGATTTGTTCTGACTCTGTGGAACCAGATTGCCACCGATCCAGCCCACATTGGACGTCTTCATGGATCCACTCGGCTCTTGTTTTCTGCATGTAGGACTTCTTACTGTTGTGTGTAGCCGCCCCCAGAGGCCTAATTTGAGCCCTGCTGAGCTCTTGACAGAATCCAAACTCTACTCAGTCTATTCAGGTCCCACAAGGTGTCGTTTTACTGCCCTGGATTTTATTCACATAGTTTATTTGTAGCTTGAGTTCCTTGAAGACGTTCCACCTCTCATCCAAGAGGCTTCATCAGTCCTGACTGATTAGTTGGGAGTTCCACATATCCTTAAGGAGCCATTAACAACTTGAGTTTCGGTTTCAATTGGGGGTTTGTTGCTCCTCCCCCTCGTTATGTGAGTCGTTAGTGCCCCCCTGCCACTATGGGGTCTTTTTGTGGCTCGGTGTGGATGTGGTTTCATCTTCTTGGGGAGAGATCTTAGGACTGAATTGTAAACAGGTGAGAGGTGATGCCTCAGACCTCCACCTCTGTTCAGAGATGGTCTTTCCAGTTTGATGGCTTCTTTCACCCCTCTCTCTCAAACCATCTGTCCTCTCTGGCCAACATCTGTACATTATTATCTTGAAATGAGTGTCCTTAAAGAACCATGACCTGGACGACTGAGAATCTTCACGGACAAGCCTTGGATTTTAGTTCTGTCTCAGATCTGTGTGCCTGTATGCCAAATACCAGAGAGGATCCTAATGGAGGCAGCCATCATTATCTCTGATCATGTCCTGCAATTACAGTGAAAGAAAACACTGAGTTTTGAGCAGAAATGGGGCTTCCAGTGAATTTAGATCCATGTGAGCTGATTTCTGTGGCTTCTATTATCATTTGCATCATTATTATAATCATCATATTGCTGCTTTTTTTTGGTGAAATAATCAAGTTCCCTCAAAGTGCATCATGTTCTCTTCGGGTCGAACCCATTTTTGGATCATTTCCATCCAGGTCAGGTGTGACTGGGCTTTAATCCTCCTCGGATCGGATCTCTTTTTGAAAATGAATGTATGTACATTGCGTAGGTTTTTCTTGCGTTCAAACAGTTGGGACCCATGAACGCCTCTCGCCTCCGTTTCCATGAATGGATCACCATAACAACAGACATCTTTCTATTTTTGCAGCGAGTACTGAAGGGGAAAGATGGCAGGTGGTATTATTTACATGCTAGCTTTTAGCATCGTATTGCAAATATTTATTTGAAGCCAGTGGAGTTACATGATCTTTTGTTTTTCCCGTTTTTAATACGATAGCCCCACCGGTGACGTTCGGATTCTTGTGGAATTTGTGGTTTGGAAAGTCTGTTTCAGCAACACTTTGATGGGAACACCTTTATATTTATATTTTACAGAGGTCATTAGCAAGATAGGAACATGAATAATATCTCTATAGTGCGAAACACATTCTTGGCATGAGGATTTTTAAAATATATTTGATCTAATCGCTGCATTTCACAGTGAAAATATTGGAAAGTTTTACCTCCTCTGGCCCCTAAGAATGACATCATATTGCAGACTCATGAAACTATTTCCCCGTCTCCTGTCTTTGTGCTATGCTAAGCTAGTTTCTTTACTGTACAGACACTAGACTGAACTATGTCTTCAACATAAATCAGAGTATCTTTTGCTTTTATAGCATCTTTAAATCTGTGCGATTGAATTCCAAGCCGGCGCTACCGAGCCTTCAAAATACAGATGTGAGCTGCTGTGAAAAATGAAATAATAACCTAGTTTCCCTGCTGTTCTGTTCCCGTACGGAGGAGAACATGACTGTCCTTGAAGTTCTACAGCTGGTTTTGAAGTAAATTGCATCCTCCGTGGCGGGTTTAAAGAGCTGTCAGAGCGAGTTCACAGCTTCCTCCAGGCAGCTCTGTTCAGAAACTGGAGCAGAATTCATGCAAGACAATGAAACCAATGTTGGACTGCTTGTTAAGAACCTGTTCATGTGTTTTCCTCTGACGTTGTTCCACTACTTGTGATGTCTTGTCTGTTTGTTTGAGCATGCCGGCTAACGCTAACCGATTCAGTCCTAACAGCTGTAACGGCAGGCAAAGCAATAACACAACTGGTACTGGTATAAATTACTGCCCTGATTTACTAAAGGAGATAAATTCAGCTTCACTAATTATGGATTTTCAAACACATCCCTCCTCGACTAACTGATTGAATGAAATGTTAAAATTCCTAGAAGGGCATACTGCAGTAAAAGTTCCCATTCCCAGTACAGTCACCTTAATCCCATGTCCCCTGTTCATCCATTAAAATGAATATTTACACATCAGAGAGCAAAACATGCTGATTTCTTGCATCCATGTCTGTCACCACATTGAGACGGCTTGTCGCTAATGTGGGGAAGACATACTGCTGCCCTGTGATAAACA
>NW_007578055.1:393320-424770 GCF_000690725.1 Stegastes partitus | reverse complement strand
CTCATCTCCCTGTGCGCGAGCGAGTGACATGCATGAGCGAACCCATACATGCGAATGCGGCTTGAATGCGCTTGTCTCACACCTCCAGCAGCTTGCTGCTCCAAGTCCCCCTCCGTCTCAAATACTGTCTTCTGTCCTTCCTCTCTGCTTGCCTACGCTGGCGCCCACAAGGTCGTAATATTTTTCAAGGTATGTATAGATACACAAACTCTCAAAGCGAGCTGCCATCTTCTCCGTCATGTGGAATATATTTGCTTCAGACTGTCTGTGGCTCTCCGTCTGGAGGTTCACTGCTTTCAGCCCTCCCCTACCTCCCTCCCTTCTCTCCCCAACTCCCCCCCTACCGCTGCAGGCCGGGTGACACCTCAGGAGATGTGATGCAACCATCCACATCGCAGCAAACCATAGAATGTCTGGCGCCATTGCAGCCCAGCGACTGAGCTGCAATGCCGAGCTGGTGTCACGTGTTGACTGAATGGAAACTCATTAACATCCATTAATCAACTCCCCCCGTCGCACTGCAACTCTCTGAAGCCCAGAACAAAATGGGTTTGTTCCGTTTGGAGCGCACCATTTTGATTCAGGTGGCTAAATACAGGTAACAATAAAGGTGACATTTAAACAGGTTGGAAATCACGCACAGGGTTGGGTGTTGTCTGGATCTGAACTATTCTGATTCTGATGCTTGACTCTTTGAAGTTCAGGTGGTCAGAGCTGCTTTTACGTCGCTGCATAAGTAATCATAATTTAATGGTAATATACTCTACATTTCTGATATTAAAAGTAAACATCACATGACGTTTTCCCGATTATGTTCATGTACGTTTACTTTAAGTAACATTTTTAATGCAGGACTTTTAAATTACAAGATAAAGTAATTTCAACCATTATACTTCTACTACTTTACCGCAAAGATGGCAAAGTCCAGTCCTGTTTTCTGTAGCAACATTTGCTATATTAAAGTGCTTATAACAAGACTGACAGCTTAAATTAACCGAGAATAATGCTAGATTCTCAATTAATTAAGACAAATGCATCAGGAGACACTCAGGCGACTAATGGTGCGGATAGATGATACCGTACGTATTTGAACAGGCGCGAGCGAAGTTTGTTTAGGAGCTGATAAGCAGAACTAAAATTACTTAATAACTTCTTCGCAATCAGAACTTTGGAACAGGTTCTAAGCTGGAACCGGTTCTCGATGTCCAACCCTAATGAGCCAACGAACAAAGGTGCTGATACTGATCCAAACACAGATGGGCAGCATTTATAAAGGGGTTGTTTTTGTAATTAATGGCTTTAATAGTGGTTGTCGTTTTTCTAATGATACAAAGATCAGTTCTTTGCATTTGGGTTGTCAGATTGAGGAAAATCTTCCTCCAGCTCAACACTTAGTTCGTCTTTTTAGCCTGATTCATTGGGGACGCCTCTTCGATTGACTCGTCTTCTAGAGTTCGACTGCAGGGCATCTGGATCCAAATCCATTAGTGAACAACCAAATTAAAACTTGGAACTACAAACATATTAAGGTTTAGCCATTTCTTTTTTTAAATTAAATTGAAATCATCAAATAGTGCAAATGTAGAGAGAATGATTGTGTTTTTTTCTAATCCAAACGTCATAATGGTAATCACCTGGCTGTTTGTTTCTATTCAGTATTAATGCAATTTTACATGTTGGTGAATTAATTACTAAAATGTCATTATCTAGCAAAAGTTTCTACGACTACTTTTAAGAAAAATGGTTTCTACAGTTCATCCAGTAGTAAATGCTAATGGGTAGATTAGAAACCAGCTCATGTTTGGGTCAATCTGGCAACTCCAAATATGATCTTATTAACATCCTATAATCCTGTAAAGTATTAGCAAATGGTGCACTTGAAATAACCATTAATTACAGCTTATAAGCGCTTTATAAATGGTGTCTCATCACATATATGCACGGTAGCGGTGTCAGCCCATAAATCATCCACCCCACCATCCAACCAAACTAATTATTTTTCTCCAATATGGAGACCAGCACCTGATCACATACTAACACCTTTATTTGTCAGGAGGATGCACAGAGGCTTAAGCATGAGCATATAATGACTAACACACTCACGTTTGCCCATCATGGTTAACAGTTTCATTAAAAAATGCTCCCACATTTAAGTGTTCTGCCAATTTTTTTTTTTGTTTTTGTTTGTCTGTTTTTAGTTTCCCCTCATTGCTGTTTAAGACAAATCGACCCTGCGATTGTTACAACGAGCGTCTGGAATGCTAATTTATGCCTGACAAGAATGAGTCTCACATTTAGAGAATGCAGTTAATAGTTTTACTCAGTAATGATGCATTATTTCACCCAGCACTCCGACCATTACTCTGTTAATTGATGGTCTGGTCGTTAACAAGCAGACATGATGAGGCTGGGCAGAGCATTGTTCTTTCCTGCTCTTCACTTCTGCTCAGACACACATTTTTTTTTCCCGCTGCTGCTATTGATACACTTTGTGAACATGGACGACAGGGGGTCAGTCTGCTATCATTAGGGGGTTACAGATAATTGCCTTAAGTCTGACTTCTTCATAATGAATCCTAATGACTTTGGTGATCCCCGGAGATGTCCCAGATCTTCGAAGGAAGAATTTATTTCACCAATGTCTGTAGGTACAGCTCCTTGTCAGGGTTAGTTAATATAAAAAACAAGTAGTATGTGCTCTACAGGAAGGCTGAATCACTATCTGATAAGATCCAGGCGCAGGATGGCCTGATTCATCCTTAATGCAGACGATATAAAGTACAGCCTGTAACTAGAGTCTCTTGGTCAGGTGTTTTTTTACTTGGTTCAAATAGACAAAATCTGCTCTATCACTTGGCCATTGGGTCACCCTTTTAGGATGTGTCGTTGTTTCCTTTGTCATAATTTACCGTTCCATCAAGCGACAAAATGCTAATCTGTCTGAAGGTGTTCCCTGAGCACAATGTTAGTGATCTAGAAGCAGACAGTTTGCAGAAAAATACACTTAGAGGCACATAAACACAAAATGCAAGCTGATAAACCACCTGGCCTGAATATATACATAAATATCTCTAGCTGAAGCTTTGAATTTGACATTTGGTTATCACCATTCTGGTCTTTTTCAACTTGGTTTAACAAACAAATGGTGGATATAAGTGGAGAACTTGAGTACTACGGTAGCAGCCTGCCCATCACACGCCCTGAAACAGACTGCGTTATTGTCTATTTGACTCTAAATCGGAGGATAATTTAGAAATTTAGCATCGTGCTGTGTTTAGAAAGTCTTGTAAGTAGTAAATGAGACCATAAAGTCATCAAGAAGTTGTTTGCTGAGGTAGTAAATGGAGTTAGAAGTAGTGCGATTGTTTCACAAACTGTCCACAATCTGACTTCTTTTTGCAATCGGAGGATTCGCCCCCTGCTGGCCATTAGAAAGAATGCAGGTTTAACTCGCATTTCCATGTTGGCTTTACTTTTCAGACCTGTAGGCAATGTCCATTTTCTATATACAGCTCATGGCAAGCTCATTTGTTCATCAGTACAACAGGGCTGTGTTTATTTAATGAGAATAATATGGTTCAACTGGCAGAGATGTGGATTCTTCATCCAATTCATCCACTGAAAGTCACGTCACATGATTCCTAACGAAAACTTAAAGAAAGCTCAAGAAAAATATCTAGTTGGAGGATCTTTGCATCGAGAACATTTTGCCAAAGGACGATTTTTCAACCAGGAAACGTAAGAAGACATCACAGCTAGACTTAGCGGCCAACACGTCCAAGGTTTTCATCTCCAAGAGTAGATTTCGTTGATACTGTTGAGGTTACATCATTATCTCTTCTATCTAATCATATTGGGTTTCTTTAACAAGATTGGCTGTTTTTCTGAGCAAAAATAGATTAGGAACTAGATCACAGCCTTTGGTTTTAAATAAACCACGTTAGACATTCACAGTTTTCTGGGCTACCCAGATGTTTTCTAGGTTAGTCAAAATGAGATGCAGATGGCAGTTAACCACGGCACGCTTGTACAGCGTTTGTGTTCCAAGTACTTTACTGCCTTTTATATCATCCATATCCATTTCTCTGCCAATTTGCCGTCCTGGCTGAAAGCAATATTTCTCATTTCCATGACCATAAAATGCTTTTCTATCATATAACGCATTCGCATTCTGTTCCACAAGCTTAATTTCTTTGATTCTCCAGTTTATGACATGTTGCTTTCACCACAAAATGGGTTTCCTTTATTTGAGTCATCAGTAAAATGAATTGAACAACCCAGTCAATCTCTTTGGATTCAAGATAATATAAATATATATGTCATGTACAGTAGAACTGCAGTTTAATTAAACTAATATGTCCAAATGGTGGAAGATGTGCCACGGCTAGTGATGCAAACAAATGTTAAACCTAAAAGCTGCATTATTTTCATATTGACAAATGGAAAACTGACTGTTTTTCACATATGCAAAGTGAAAAAGTTCACTCATATTGACAAACCCACAGAAAATTACTCTACTATTAACTCGACAAAGCTTTCTTTTTTTTAAGTCTCCTCGAGCTCAGTGTTTTCGTTTTGGGGTTCACGACTGCAGCTGCTGCTCCAGAAAACTTTAAAGCTGCACTGATCAATGTTTTTACATGAACAAATAATCGATTGAAAGAGTGTGAAAGGTAGCAGTTTGCTCTAAAGTGTCAAAGTGAAAGAAAACGAGATTTATGACTACAGCTGCAGCACCAGAAAAGCTGAACTTAGCTCCCTGCCCATTGCCAGAAGAACTGTTAAAGAGCCACATATTTCGATTACTAAAAAAGATACGAAAAGACAAAAATGGTGAACTTACATTCATCAGATCATTAGAAAACCTGTATTAATGCAGCTTTAATTGTGGCAAGGTCCAACTGTATTTAGGATACTGTTACATCGTTTTAAACATTATCTTTAATCTATAAACAGCTGTTATTATTATTGGTATGCATATTATCTATGAGTGGTTGTCATCGAGCTAAAGGCTACTCTCCATTTTTTTCACAAATGCTTTTTAATACATTTAGTTTTTGTGTGGAAACAAAAGCAGATGGTCTGGAATGAAACAGCTCACTCGATGACTTCTTAATGCACAATCTCTGAAAGGGATCTGAGTTTTTTTTTTGTTTGTTTCTGTTGTTGTTGATGTTGCTTTTAAAAGCCTGAGCAGATGGACCGAGCTTCATTTGGATTTCTGCTTGAGGGTAAAAAAGAAATGAATCAAGTTCTTTAGCAGAAAACTATTCTGCATACTTGAAGCCACTCTTCTTCTGATATTAGTTTTTTTTTCCTCCCCAAGTGCTGCCTCGCATAATTGGTTGAATTTGATGCCTTTAATATTTTCTAAATTACAAACCAGAGTTAATATTTGGATTATTCCTGATGAGTTCTCATTTCCTTTAGAAAAAAAGAAGCAGGTACTCGTATAAATCCTTTCTGTCCAGCTTGAAGACTGACAGAAACCCTTAGAATTATGACTCCTTCCAGTCGTTATTATATAATGCCGACTTCTGGCTGAGATTAATGACGTGATGCTTGGAATTCACATCTTAGAGCTCGGTTCAAACCACTTCTCCTCTTACGTTGGTTTGGTTATATGGGTTATATCTCAGTGTATTGATCACCAATGATGCCGTGTAAGAAAATATTCCACTAAAATATCAATCCGGTGACCGTGATGATGTAGTTTTCAGAAAATGAAATATCACTGGAGACAAGAACAGTGAAGAATTGAGTTTCATTATGGGTGAACGACCCCTTCAAGGCTTTCTGACACAGCGGTCTCGCTCTGGTTCACCCCTGTCTGCTCACACTACATGGGTGCAGGTGACGTGGGCTCTCTGCCAACACTGCAGTGTTTGTCTCTCTGTACTTGTTTGTCTTCTCGTTCCGTCTTTATCTCGTATGTTGCCGCCTGACTGATACCTCTGGACGCAGTGATCATTTTGATTTATCCTTCTGTAAATGGCTTTCAGTGCGTCCTGTTGGCTTGTTAAAATGATAGAAAAGAGCACCTTGTTTGCGGCTGTGCAGTCATCTGGGAGATCATGATTTGTCTGTTTGTTCTTGGGCTCTCCTGAGATTATGAATGGATTTGGCAGAATTTTGGGAAGGAGATTAAATCAAAGATTAGTCGGTTACTTGAATCTCTCTGTGATCCTCGTCTGGCGTCTTGCCGATCAAGCAGTTTCCTGCCCGTAGCTGTTCTCTAAACGCTTTAGCTGCTAGAAAGCACCGTATTTATGTGCTGTTCTGGCAGCAGATCATACTTGTGAATGCTGATCTTGCACAGGCAGCAGCTTCACCACCGGTATTTGTTTATTGCCTGCTGGTTATGGATTACAGCATGCAAAAACACAAGGAACGTTAATACAGTACCATCACAGTATAGTTACGTAACTCTTTCTTCCACATCCGATGCTACGAGCGGCCGTCAGACTTCCACCTGTACAGCATTAATTATGAAGCATTTAATTAAATTTAAGGCAGCTGGCAGCTCACTGGTATATGCTCTTGGCTTCATTAACCACAATAGACTCACAGCAGAAACACTTTCGCTACCTTAAAGCAGTGCTCATATCCTGCACTGGTAATGCTGTGAGTAGAAGTGTAACTTATAATATATATAGAGAGAATGCTTCAATATTTATTCATCTATTATTCATGAAAATGGGGTATTTTAATAGCTGGTGCCAGTTTCTTTACAGGGAGGCTGTTATTTAAGTCCCTGAAATGGACCAAATTAGCATCCCTGTATTATTATAAGGCATATCCAGCTTTTCAAGCAGCACATTGCTATCATACAATTCCAGTAAGGTCAACAAGAATGGATGGCCGTGTAATGGAGGGCCATTCAAACCACTAAATCCTCCTGAATTAAGCATCTCTAATTAAGTGCTATTCAGATCACTGAGCGATCATTCAAACTGACACACTAAAGAGAAGAGTCCAAGCTTCACTTTCGTTCCACTGGTGTACCACAAGGCTCTGTACTTGGTCCCCTTTTCTATAGACAACTGCACTCACCCACAGATGTGTGTTTGTTGTTCTTATACTACTTTTCTAGTCTAAATACAGTTGTAAACAAAAGTCCCCATACACTTGTAAAGACCATGTGTATCATGGAACTCATGAGTTTGCAAAGACTCCTATTTTCTTAATGGCATGGGCTTTTTTAGCTTCTCAAGAGTGATTGACTACAGCTGGTGACTCCTCTAAGGCAATTTGGTAGCACGATCCTCTTGGACTGTTCTTTGGGAAAACCTGAAATCATCATCCAGAAGGTTGGCTCTTAGATGCTGATCGGTGTTACAACAAGACAATGACACCAAACACACATAGGCCAGAATCAAGTGTTTGGATTGGTCTCTTCAAAGTTCTTTAAAGAAACAAGTATGTGTTAGAAAGCCAACAAATTTTGCTTAGCTGTACCAATTCTGTAAAGAGGAATGATCAAAGATAAAACCAGAAGCTTGTAGACGGCTACCAAATGTGCATAGTGATGTGAAAACGGCCAAAGGATGTATATTTTTGACCCAGCAGATTTAGTTATATTCTCGGAAGACCTTAATTAAATTTCTAAAAGAACCAAAATGTATGATTGTCTTTATTTGAGAGAAAGATGCATGGGTTTGAATGATTCCATCACAGAAGATTCAGAGTTATAGGATTCACTGGAACCTCAAGACTGCCATGGTGCACGTAGTCTTTGCCAGTGTATGGAAACTTTTCACGGGGACCCTCATGTTTATGCAGACTCGGAAGTTATACCGCCAACCTGACTCCTGGATAGCGGCAGTCCTTCGGTTTTGCAAAACATTTAGCTCCCTCTCCAACAAAGTCGACAAGAAATCGGGGTTATATGATTAGTGATCGAATAACTTTCAGTGATGCATCACCTCTCGAGTGGTCCTTAATACAGCAACACGTCTAGTCTTCCACCAGCCCAACATGGCTCCCTCCGTGTCCTTCCACCTTTCATTACTCTCCCCTGACCGACAACACTGGCATCCATCCACTTGATTTCCCTCTTTCAGCTTTAGAGCCACTTCATCCACAACCGTCTGCAGCTGAACAATGACTGAACCTTTCATCGCTGAGAGAATCGAAGGTTGAGGCACTTGTGTTCGGAGGCTTGTCCTCGGTCTGCCGCCTCATTTGTGCAACGCTTTGGATGAAACGTGCCGAACGAATACATTTAAATGACGCACAAAGAGGGTTTCATCATTATATGTCAGCAAGCATCAGCGCTGTTGTAGCTTTGACTGAAACACTGAAATCAATACGGAGCGGTTCACCCATCAGGATCGACAGCAGGCGTATTCGCTGCAAAGCTTCACTGGAACATATGACTTAATAGTGTTTGCGGCAGGATAACCGCTCCATTCACATCCATGAAAAGTAAAGGTTGATTTATCGTCGGAGCCTCCGTGTCGTCGCTTAATGCAGTTACCATGGTTACAACTTCGTGTGCTCAGGCTGCAGCGGTGTGCATTGGAATTCCTCTATCTGCTTCTTCTTCTTCTTCTCTGCACAGGATTTTCAATTTGTGTCAAAATGAGATCGTCTCGTTCGCTGACACGAGCGAGAAACGCGACCGAAATATCTCATCTGTGCGTCACACTCAGCTGGATTTCATTCTGACACGTTGCTGGAAATGTATCATGAATCCTGCAGTGGAAAGTCAGACAAAATGCTGATCACGGTGCAGACAAGTGGCTTCTCCTTGTTTTTCTTGTTGCTTTATCTCCACCCCGGGGGTCAGATCAATCAAAAAACAATTTTGCATTTTGCAATTTTTAAATGTCAAATGTTGTCTGTCTATCTGTGACCATCTGGTGATTCGAGCGCTCATAAAGCTATCAGCCGTCTCAGATATCTGCTTTATCGCCTCCTTCCTAACACCAAACGCTTGCTCGTGCTGGCTCGCTTCTTTCCTTTCATCAGTGATGCGAGGCGACTACTCAGGGTGTGAGCCAGGCTTGTCTGCTCCTCCTACACCAGAAAGCCACTCTACATTTTTGTTTCCTCAGTAAGACGCCGTTCTGCAAACACAGGTTTCACCTTTCTATCTTTAGCCTGTAGGTGGAAGCCTGATCACAGCTGCTGCGTGATTCATCCTGCTTGCTAATTAGCTCCTGTTCTGATCTTCTGCTGATGTAAAAGTAACAATACATGTATCTTAAAAAGAAAAATCCTGCATGCACAAAGAGCACAAAGGTGGTATTAAAATATGTCTTCTGGCTGATGTTTTACTATATATGGTGTCATTACATTATCAATGCTGTCAGTAATGAGTTAATTAAAGGGTACAGCATCGATCTGAGGGGTCGGAGAACAAATCTGAAGTCATGTTTAAGCTTTTCATAATTTTTTTTGCTTTTTTTTGGTAGAATGACGTCTAATTTATAGGGATGCTGTATCGATATATCAGTGTCCACATCGGTATCGACCGACATTAGTGTTTTTTCCGATATATCGGTCTTGGTCCGATGAACAAATTTAGCCGATGACTGTCTAACATCAGCGCCTTCGTCTCTACATTTGATATTGCTGCTCTTTCATAGATGTTTTCACTTAAAATATCCTGGGCTTGACCGTTAAAGGCTTTTGTTACGTAATTAAAGAAGACCATGTGGTCTAATTTGGGCTTCTTCCGAATAGTTTGCACATTCTCACAGTGCTTACTTCTACTAATTTTATACACAAATTAGCTGCGTAAATGAAACCTCATGACAAGTTCAGAAGAAAAATATCTGATAGCAGGAGAAAGAAGTAAAATTTGCATTTGAAATGTACGTCACAAGTACAGCTATCAGATAAAATTGTATTTCAGTGCAGTAATTGAGTAAATAAACCTTAGTTCTACCTCGTGTTTAGTGAAAATTTGCAGTTTTGTACCAGATTTTCGCGTCAATAATGCAAATTTCTTTAGAAACCGAGTCAGTCATGTCACAGTTTAATGAAACAGCATCATGTCTATCTATCTATCTATCTATCTATCTATCTATCTATCTATCTATCTATCTATCTATCTATCTGTCTATCTGTCTGTCTGTCTGTCTGTCTGTCTGTCTGTCTGTCTGTCTATCTGTCTATCTATCTATCTATCTATCTGTCTATCTGTCTGTCTATCTGTCTATCTATCTATCTATCTATCTATCTATCTATCTATCTATCTATCTATCTATCTATCTATCTATCTATCTATCAGCCTCTAGTATTTGTTTTTTTCTGATATCTTCATGTTGGCTGACAGTTCTCCCAACATATGCACGCTCAAACATTAAGAACAACCTCTGCCGTGATATAAAAACCTCCATTGTCATCTAAACATCGCTGACTTTCTCCTCCCTCTCTCCGTCTTTTTCCGTGCAGACCATGCAAGCGGCGCGATGCCCGACAGATGAGCTGTCGCTGACTAATTGTGCCGTGGTGAGCGAGAAGGATCTGCAGTCAGGACAGTGAGTAGACACGTTATTCATCACTGTGTTTGTCAATACGAGCGCACGCCCGGGCATCCCTCCAAACACCCAACCTGTCCGTCCACCCACCTGTCACCTGTCATCCAGGAAGTCCCGCTTGACAATCTGATACGTGACTCTCGGTGCATCACCATTACCTGACTTTATAATGATCATAAAAGCAGTTGATGTGGTTTTAGTTTCTCCCTTTGTGTGTTTTCCTGCCTTTTTGATTGGCTGCCTCCATCCTCCCACCACCCAATCAGACGCCTTGTGTGTCTCATCTCTTGACTTTCCTCCGTCAGTTCGTCTGTTCACCTCCCCGTTGACCTCCTTCAGTTCATTTTCTCTCTGTTTGTCCTTCAGTTTCCAGTCTGTTTGACTGCAGGTGTACCATTCTGTGTCCATTACCTCCCTGTGTTCGTCACGCCATCCCAGCTTTCTTAACTCGTCTGTGGTTTTTCCCTTCGCCTGTTTTCTTACCTGGATCTCTTGCTCTTAAATTCATTCTGCCTCCTTTGTTCAGAAATTTCCTCAGCTTGAGATTTTGTTCCTTTCCATGTCTTGTGTTCTGGTGCTTCCTCTCTCTGAACGCTGACATAACAGCTGCAGGACTTTGATGCAAAAATACACCATCTTTTTAAGGTTTAGGTTCGGCCTCCACCACGGTGAAAACTACAATAAAAAAGTCCTCAAAAACCAAAGTGAAAAGCCTTTTCTGATCTCAATCAATGAACAAGGAGGATTCTATCAGTGTAAGAACTCTCAAAATAGTAAATACCAACATATGAAAAACTCATTTTCTGTGTATAAGCTGTATATGTGAATGGCACCACTTCTAATAAAATCAACTCTACAGATGGGCAGTAGCAAATCAAGAATGCATGAAGTGGTTATTGCACATGTAAATCTGAGTATTAGTGGGATAAAATAAAGCAGGTTAATGGTCAATATAAGGACACTGCCGGCAATCAGTTAGCTTAGCTTAGCATAAAGTGTGGAAACAGGGGTGTTTAATCTCAAAGTGTTTGTTTAATTCTATAAAAATTGAAGTGTACCAACTTGGTCGAAGCCAAGCTACCTGTTTCCCCGTTAACGCTGGTTGTGCTAACCAAAGTGAACGTCCTTCAGGCTGTGGCTTTTTTTGTTTACAACACAGACATGAGAATCATTCTGATTTTCTAATCTAATGAGCAAATAAATGTATCAGACAGATGATTAACCCTGTTCAGGACTTTCATGTTGCCAGAAGGTCTTTCAGGGTCCACTGGACTCCAAGAAAGAATATGTGGAAAAGATTTGTTTGTGTTCATTATATACTTTTATACTGTATTAAATACATTTTCTAGTAAGGTGACATATTTTTTTGCATGACAAATGTCCTTCTTTTTATATTTAAAAAAAAAAAAAAAATCTTCAAAAATAAGAAAACAAGACCTGCCACCTAAACCAAATGGTCTGGAGTCCAAAAGACCCCAAAAGTCCTGAATCGGGTTAAGGTGCTGCTTTAAGTCAGACACTTAAGTCAGTGTTTGGGAGGTTCTTTAGCCTGTCACACATTTATTATAAGTCAAGGTTTATTGCTCATGTTATGTCACCTTGTTCGACTAAATCATGTACTTGCCGTTTGTTTTTCTGACCTCGTAGGGTTCCTTAGTGAAGTCACCAACGCGTTAAATATTTTCGTGCAGCTTTAATTATAACCATTACGCTCAGTAATTCAGTAAAACAGTTCATTTACTGTCCTCTTGGTTAGTTTTGTCACATCTTGCTTGCGACATGAAATAAAGCGTCCTCAGTTATTTATTCCTGTGTCTGTGTTTGCATTTTTTTCATCCCATCCAGACAGTTTTGTGAAATCTGCAGCACAATAAGCATTCAGACCTTCGCCTGTCACCGTGTTTCTGCTTCATTTGTCTTCTTGTACGTTGGAATGTGACGTGTCTTTAGTGGACTATAAAAATGAATCTGTCAAAACAGCTGGCTACCATTGCATCAGTTTCACATTTCATGGAACAGCAACTACAACCCGTCAATAAAGCTTCTATGCAATTAGCTAATTAAATTGCACTGCCTGGTCTCCAAACACATTGATGTGTTGTTGTTTAGTTCTCCTCTGCAGACATGTGACCTAGAGTGCTGTAAAAACAATTGTGGTGTGTTTATTTAAGTAATTAAAATAAGAAATGAATGCTGCACTAACCAACATTTGTAAAGAGAATTTTTACTCAGCTCCATAATTCCTCTAGGTCTCTTTTTAGTCTGTTTTGGATGATTCGTTTGGTTTTTCAGCAGCCAAAATCGAGCAAAAACGAGAATGAATACTGGATTTTGATTTGTCATCTGGCCAGAAACACAGCTCCACAGGGATCCTGACGTTGCTCCTTGTTCTGCTCGTGTTTCTAGCTCGATTTGCTGTACAACAGTTGTTTCATGTTGTGACTGTCACCTATCTCTGCAGACACGTGACTGTGAAGACCACACCCAACCACAAGTTTGCGTTTACAGTCAAGACCCACCACACTGTGGCTCCTGGAACCATCGCCTTCAGCCTGCCTCAGGTGCACAATCGCAAACGCTCGCGCACAAACACACGCTGTTAATTAGTTGTTAAACTGATGCTCAGTCTTGCTTTGTTTCTCTTTCCTTTATCTCTCCAATAGAGGAAATGGGCCGGCCTCTCCATCGGCCAGGAGGTGGAAGGTATACAACCCTTTGTTTGACTTCTGCATCGTGACTACACAAACATTGTCTATCTGTCACTGTGATTGATTGTCGCTATTCCTACCGAGCTTTCCGTTCTCAGATTTACCCCTCTAAATTACTCCTAATGTTTCAAACAATGGGTTCTCGATGTCAAACCAAACCAGGCTTTTAATTACATATCAGTCACTGTTGAACTTGTCGACGAAAACAGTGATTTTGCGATCAGGATAAATTATCTGAGCATCAGATGTCAACGATTTTTTCTAAAGACGTGGCTTTTTGACGAAGCAGTCTGACTCATGAGAAAGATTTGAAAGGGATCTTAAATACTCACTTTATCATGCTAAATAATATGCTACGCTAAAGTCAGCATCTTCACAAATTGATGAAGCACGTAGAAGTAATGGAACCTGTTTTCTTGTACAAGAGAAATATCTTAGGACTAACTGGTTTATCTCAGGTGTCGTTGGCCGTGGTTGCCGCAGGGTTGGTGCAAGATTGGATCAATGTGAGGGATGGCCTGCTGTGATTGGTTGTGACATTGCTAGGCAACTGCTGATGCTCCAGTTGACTGACAGTGATTTATTTTAAAACTGATTTGAAGTGATAGATGGAGCACTTTTTTTTGTCAATGTGAGTCCTGGTAAACTTCAGTTCTTCTAACTCTATAACCAATAACTGCTACTTGGTCGCAGGCTAGCTAAACTGCATCCGACAGGGCTGGAAATCAAAGCATCAAGTCAACAAATTAATGGACAACCCAACCTACCACCTGAGCCACAGTCACAAGATATTATTCAGTTTTACCAGCGTATGCACATCCAACAAAATGCAGGATGATACGGTTCACAACCAACTTAAGAAAACACAGGCACGTCGACAAAAAACCAGGCTAACACCTTTAGCAATTTGACAAGACATATAAGAATACGTACTCATCCAGTCTCAGATGTTGTTTATTTTCTTACATGTTGTGCTATGTTTTAGTTTCCTGTTGTGCATACTTCAGTGGCCGACAAATCTTGAGCTCCTGAAGTGAATTCATGCTCTTGTTAAAGATAACTTGTGTCCCTCTCCGTCCCCTCAGTGTCCAACTACAACTTCGACAAGTCCAAGCAGTGCATTGGCGCCATGACAATCGAAATCGACTTCCTGCAGAAGAAGAGCACCGACTCCTCTCCGTACGACTCGGACAAGATGGCCGCCGAGTTCATCCAGCAGTTCAACAACCAGGCCTTCTCCGTCACCCAGCAGGTTCGTACTCCCATTCGTCAAAACATCACGGCTCATATTTTACTTAGTTCTTTGCTTTTTTGCTTATATGTATATATATTCATTATCCTCTTGCTGCTCTCTGTCTCTCAGCTCGTGTTTAGTTTCTGCGATAAGCTGTTCGGTTTGGTGGTGAAGGACATCGAGGCCATGGACGCCAGCATCCTCAAAGGAGAGCCGGGCTCTGGAAAGAAACAGCAAAAGGTATAAGATTACCGTAGTGAGATGGTTCATCGAAAAACAAGTGAAGCCAAAAGTAAAACATACCTGGGTGCTGTTGAAGTACGTCAGGGTTACCAATAAGATGTCTGCTGCTAATGAGTCCTTTCAGTTTTGATGGGGAGCTTTGGTTGATTGTTCTGAACGAAAGCACCGTAATTAAGCTGAAAAGAGTGAAATTAAATTGCTTTTGAGGGATGTAATGATCCAAATATGGTCTGGATCCCTGGAGCAGTCGGGTTGTATTAAATTAGGGCAAATTCATGTAACATACAGTAGCAGTCCATGTTATTATACTGATGTTCTATATGCACAACATGCCCATAGTTCCTCCTTAACAGCTTTAAATTAATAATTCACATATTGGGATCATTTTCATCATTACTTATACACACATCTTAATATTGTGGCCCATCAGCAAAAACACAATCATTGACGAAATGTACTCCAACTGCAACCAGTGTTTCCATTTATTTTAAATCTAAAAATGTCACAGATACAAAAACACAAGAAATAATACAAACATAAACAGCAATTCACCGTCTGGCTCTTATATTTCTTCTTATTTACATTAGAGAATCTGTATTTTTGCAGATTAAATCTGAAACGTAGACATTGGAGTTACATTTGCATCGGCATTAAGAGCCACAAATGCTCATCTGCATAGTTTCTACTCAATTTCTTTCCCGTCAGGTGCCATAATTGCTGCTTTTTATCCAAATTGAGGAACTGAATGGATAAAAAATGAACGCAATTATTCCACTTTTCTTAACGGAGTAGTGACTTCGGTGGTTTCTCCGACAGATTGACGTCGGGCTGATGGTGGGCAACAGCCAGGTGATTTTCGAGAAGGCCGAGAACTCTTCCCTCACGCTAGTCGGTACGTTGCTGCTGTCGTATAAATGATGATGTGCTTTTATGATGAATGATTTCTTCAGTTTTCAGTACAAACGTTGTGGCTGCAAGGGGCCTTTATCTTATGTGTCTGTATCTGTTTACGCCACAAGATGGCAGCAAGAACACATTCTCATAAATGCATCATGTCCCATAAATCACCTCAGAGGAGTTCAGGCTCCTTTCTGCCAAGTGGAACGACTTTAAAGAAAACAAACTTGACTTTTATTTTACGGCTTTTAATTTATTTTATGCTCGAGTTGTGACTTGCAGCAGTGTTTCAAGCTTTCCTTTGCTAAAAATCACACCTCTTATTGTGCTCCCTCGGGCTTTAAAATATATTATCTGCTTGCTAAGTAACTCTTATTTTGTTTGTTTTTTAACAGGTAAAGCAAAGACCAAGGAGGCACGACAGACAATCATCAACCCAGACTGGAACTTTGAGAAGATGGGAATCGGAGGTCTGGACAAGGAGTTCTCCGACATTTTCCGCAGAGCTTTCGCTTCCCGAGTTTTCCCTCCTGACATCGTGGAGCAGATGGGTGAGACGACCCCTCCATCTCTCTCTCACTTGTAACTTTTCATAGCTGTGGTTTTTTTGGGGGATTTACGACTTTCCCTGAGCTTCCTCCACCCTTTAATTGACTCGTTAATCTTCTTTTAAACTGTATTTATGAGATCTGGTGATTGCGATGCAGGCAGTTTGTGAGCTTTTATGAATGACACATTGTTTGGAAGAGCTGTACTGTATATTCTCCATGGAAATAAAACATAAGCCGCAGCCAGTTATGTTCCCTCATACACATATGGTAAACGACACAATTCATATTGGTTTTATGAGCCGTTTTATTAATCTGGTTTCTTCTCCCTCTGGTTATAACATGCATCATCCTTTTCTCCTCCTAATGTCATTTCCTTTTCTACCTTGTTACTGTTTTTTTCTCCTTCTTTTTTTCCTCCCTCTTCTTCTTTTCTTTCTCCATCATTTTTTTTTTGGCATTTTTGTTCACCCCTCGTTTCCTTCCTCCTCCAGGGTGCAAGCACGTGAAGGGCATCTTGCTGTTCGGACCTCCGGGATGCGGTAAAACGCTGATGGCCAGGCAGATCGGAAAGATGCTCAACGCCCGCGAGCCCAAGATCGTCAACGGCCCCGAGATCCTCAACAAGTACGTGGGAGAATCCGAGGCCAACATCCGCAAACTGTTCGCAGAGGCCGAGGAGGAGCAGAAGAGGGTGAGACGCGCTTTCTTTTTTTTAATGTGTTCAATATGTTAAAAAGAAGAAAAAAAACTGATGAAAATGTGTACCACTTTCAGCTGGGAGCCAACAGCGGCCTCCACATCATCATCTTTGACGAGTTGGACGCCATCTGCAAGCAGAGAGGCACGGGCGCCAGCAGCACGGGCGTGCACGACACCGTGGTCAACCAGCTTCTGTCCAAGATCGACGGCGTGGAGCAGCTCAACAACATCCTGGTCATTGGTAAGAGGCACCAGAGGAGACCGACCGACTCGTCAGCGGCTTCGTTACACTGATTGGAGAGCAGGAGCCCATTTTATGTAGATTCGACCAATCAAATCAAACAGCAGGAACCCTGCAGGACTCAATTATGCGATCTGCTCGCAAATCACTTTCATGAAACGGACCCAGACCGTAAAGTTCAGAGCGGTATTTCTTTTTCAGTATCTGAGGACGTTCTAACATGATTAAAAAGCTGTTTTGCATTAAACATCACCACCAGAGAACTGGGAGGCCAAACCAGCTCTTCACATATGTTGGAAAAATCTACATTAGGGCTGCTGCTTTTTCAATAAAAAGTTAACTTTAAACAAACTCCAGTGAACACGAGTTCATTCAAATGAAACCCACGAGCACCTAGTACAGAATATCTGGTGTGATATTTATAGTGTAGGTTCAGTTTTGTCATAAACTTTGACTTGAAGCAGTTCAACAGTAGATTGCACATCCTTGCATTTAAATTTTGTCTCATCATTGATGTTTTTGTGTGTGTGAGAATAAGCGCAGCAAAGGTGTACTGTTAGCATTAGCTCGTGGTCATCGACAGTCGTCCTCTAATGTATTCATATCCTCCCATTAAAGAAGGAAAAAAACACTGAAATAAGCTGAAATTGACAAAAGTAATAATAAATAAGAATTTAATGAAAATCAGGACATTGCTTTTGAATTGTGGTTCAACAGAAATATATACTGAAAAAATTAAAAAAAAATAAATAATTTAAAAACACAGAAGCACACAACAGCGAAGTGCTTTAATTTGTTGGAAATTTTTACAATTTTATTTTTTTAATTATTCTTTTCAACCATAATTCAAAAGCAACATCTTATTTCACTAAATTATAATTTAGCAAATTTTTATTTATTGTTACTTTTTTCAGTTTTTGGTTATTTGAGCAACTATTGTGAATTTTGCCTTTTCTTTAATGGAAGGCTGTGAATGAATTTGAGGACGATTAAAGGCTGTAAGATCCAAAACACGACGACAACGCAGCGTCGCAGATGTTTCTGATTTCTGATCGGTTAATGTCCTCCCAGTTTATTTATCAGCTCAGCTTACACATACTCATTAGGACATGCAGTAGATCAGTCTGACAGTCAGTTATTGGATCTGCTGCTCCTCAAGTTCTGCTCGGCTCACGGGCCGCAAATTTACACCGCAGTGCAAATAATTATTTTTGCTTCATGTTTAAATAAAGACAACATTTTTTATTTTTTTTAAAATACTGACTCACTCCAGGAGTCTGAGAAAATTTCCTAACTGTACATTTTTTTCTAAATTACTTCATTAGCTAGTGGTTATTTTATTGTTGGGTATTTTTCTCCACTGTAGCCGTCTAATATGATCCACATTTATCATTTTTTATTATTTTTTTTATTGATTTGAGCACTTTGTAACTCTATCTGTGCTTTAAAAATATATTTTAAAATTATTATGAATATTATAAATTTCTCATTTCAACTCGGTTAAAGCCACCTATTCATGTTCTCGTCTCACGCAGCCGCTGAAGTGAAACTGCAACCAGCCCATTTGTTCTGTACGGGAGGTTTTTATTTCCACTAGAATCCAATTTCACACTGCTGAGCTTTAAGTGCGAGCAGACGGAAATATAATATATGTGATGCTGGTCGTCGCATCAGGAGACGCCAAATAATCTGCTGGAAAATATTATTTAACTGCTAAGTGCATGTCATCAGAGAAGAGCTGCGCTGTGAAAGTAATGATGAGGTGAAGTTACATGCTAAAGAAAAAACATCCTGCTGGAGGGAAGCAGCTCTGGACTCGGGTTAAAGGAGGTCAGAAGGACACGAGTCAGTGTTTCGTCTGGACCGCTCAGGAAATGAAATGCAACAAATTCCATTACATTACTTATAAAGAAAGAAGTTGCTGATGTTTTAAAAATCTTTCATTTTTGGGCCGACGCTGTAGCTCAATTGGTTGAGCTGGCGATCCATGGACTGGGGTTATAGTCCCCGACGCAGGGGTTGTGGGTTCGAATCCAGCCCACGGCCAGTTGCTGCAGGTCCTTCCCCTGTTCTTCTCCCCACTTTCCTGTCTCACTTTCTACTGTCCTGACAAAAAAAAAAAAAAAAAATTATTCTTTTTTTTTTTTTTTTGCAAAATCACTGTTTAAAAACTGCCATGACTAAAAATGCCCTTTTTTTTGTCCAGATGTGCAACATAGATTTTGGTCTTATTGACATACGAGGTGTGTCAGAAAAGTTCCAGGACTGGTGTCACAAAAGATATATTTCAAATCCAAACTACAAACTACCCCTTCAAAGTAATCCCCCTGGAGTCTAACACCCTTCCCCAGCCTTCTCTTCACGTCGCCATGCACTCCTGGAAGGATTCTTCCAGGATCCTCCTCAGCCCCGTCGTCACAGCCATCAAAACGGGTCCCCTTGATGACCCCCTTGAGCTTGGGAAAACAATCCCACGGAGCCAGGTGGGGTGAGTAGAGAGGTTGCTCCAGCACGGTGATGCTCTTCTCAGCCAGGAACTCTTAGATGCTCATGACGAGTTGTCATGGTGAAGCAGCCACGATTCATCGTGCTACAACTCTCGCCTCTTCTGAACAAAGCAAACAGATCTCTTTGTAGACGTGCTGGTTGATGGTCTGACGGGGAAAACCTCCTTCCAGCTACTTCCATCCAGCAGACGTAACAAGGTCCCACTGGCCCGCAAAAACATCTATAAAAAATCCTTCCTTCCCACTGCAATAACCAGCCTGAACAAAATAAAATAAGACACTAAACAGTACATCTGATGTTTCGTCTTAACATTTCTTGTAGACGTCTGGGCTTTGTGAGCTCGTGTCTTAAGTGTGTTTTTATATGTGTTGTATTTTTCTTGTTGGAGCCTTGGTAAAAGAGAATTTCTGTCACTGTTTTGGACAGACGATAAAGTTTATCTGTCGATGTAAAACTCCTACTTTGTAGTTTGAAATCTATCTCTTGTGACACCAGTCCTGGAACTTTTCTGACACACCTCGTACGTGTAGTAACGTCTTCAAGATCTGTTTCTCCTGCTGTCATGATGGATGAAGTTGTCTGTCCCATAATCCCTCCACTTCTTTGTTATCATTCTCAGCATCACAGTGTTTTTCTCTGTCTGTCTCCAGGAATGACCAACAGGCCTGACCTGATCGATGACGCCCTGATGAGGCCCGGCAGGTTTGAGGTGAAGATGGAAATCGGTGAGTGTTATTTTACCTTTTCTCTGCCTCTCTCTTTGCTCCACTTTCGTTTTAGCTAAGATTTCAATCCGTCATTCAATCGTGATCTGAAAGTGCTGAAATGTTTTTGCTCCACGTTACCTGTGACTAGCCGCGTATGTTGGATTATGGCATCATCACAAAAGGATCCAGTTGCTCATTTAAATGGCTTTGAAAGGCCATCATAAGCCTCAACACTTTTCTTAATGCTCGTGATAATGAGATGCGCGTCCACGTCCAGATCAGTGATTAGTTTCGCTGCGTAAGACTAGATGGAGAATAATTACCATATTTCTACTATATTTTAGCCCTTTTTCTAACAAGCAATCATTCTTATTTAACCCCCTACATGTGCAATAATTTGTCATAGATTCCTAGTTTCCTCATCTAGATTACAACCCTGGATCCGTCGCTAACAAACCGTCTTGTGACGCTTTATGTCTTAAAATGGAAGCACAAAGCGATTGGAGTCAATTTAGTCACCTCAGGACACATCCATCCATCATCTATACACCGCTTAATCCTCACTAGGGTCATGGGGGGCTGGAGTCTATCCCAGACCCCTGGACAGGTCACCAGTCTATCACAGGGCTACACTTAGAGACAGACAACCAAGCACACTCACATTCACACCTACGGACAATTTAGAATCACCAATTAACCTCAACATGTTTTTGGACTTTGTGGGAGGAAGCTGGAGAACCCGGAGAGAACCCACGCTGCACGGGGAGAACATGGAGACTCCACACAAAAAGATCCCGGGTGTCCTCACCAGGATGTGAACCGGCGACCTTCTAGCTGCAAAGCAACGGTGCTACCAACTGCGCCACCTTCCTCATTTAGATTACAACCTTGGATCCGTCGTTAGCAAACCATCTTCTGACGCTTTATGTCTTTAAATGGAAGCACAAAGCCATTGGAGTAAATTTATTCACCTCAGGACACATTACACACGATATTTTTGATGGTACAAAATGTTTAATTTCCATCGAAACACATGAATTCTGTACGATTGTTTGGTTTTCACTATCTGTCAGGGCGACTAGTTTAAGTGAACAAACGGGTCTCTGATCACCAGCTCACCAACTTTCTTTTCAGAACTCCATCACTCGTGATGTTAGTCATTAATGCGCTCAGGGATTAAATCTTGTCACAGCTTTCACATCCTTCACTCTCGCAGCATCACCAACTCTGATGAACCCCGCGTTCTCGCACACATGTAGAACGTCGCCTTCTCTTCTTTCACGTTATCAAACAGCTGTTGCATCACGCAGCAGCTCCATCCATAGCGTCTCCCCGCTGACAGAGGGCCCGTGCATAATTTACATAGGTGGCACTGTGGCTGTAACGTCATTAATTATTTACATCATCTGACGTGCGACCGTGTCCTCACGTAGCCTTATTAACCTAAATGTTTTCTTTTTCTGTGTGACAAACTGAGCTGAGCAGCTGCTGCACAGATTCACGGTTTCTACACTCAAATCAGTGGCAGCGGACAAGCAGCAGGATGAGTCAGAGCCGTCAGAGCTGCATTTTTATGTTCAGTCAAAGTCCAAAGTGGTTTCCTCCAGAGAATCGTGATGTTTTTCTGGCATATGAAGCAGAGGGTTTTCAGTTCTGCTGCTCGAACGCAATCACATCTGCAGCAGAAAGCATGAAACTTCTGATCACATAAGTTTCCTGAACCATCTGTTGCATGCAAATATTAACATATTTTAAAAAGAAATCAGGGCTTCGCTAAGGTCACAGTTTGTTCTTTAAGTTGATTTAAATTGTTGCTTTATCCAAATGACCAAAAGGCACAAAATAATGCAAAGAAAAGAAAAGACAACTGAGAATGCGTCTTCTTTTGCGGGGTTTAACCTCCTAAAACCCGAGCTCTTGTTTGATATGTATTTAAAAAATAATAAAAGCCAACGTCGACAAGGTTTTCTTTGAGGTTCGCAATAAGAAAATTTTCAAGAGCAAAGACAGGAACGGGGCGAGCGGCAAGAAGAAGAAGAAGCACTGCTGCTTGCTCTAACGCTGAGGAGACTCACCTGAGAGCTGCCGCGGTCCAATCAGCAGCTGGGAAGCAGTCACATGATCACCTGTAACACATATAAAAACACGCACTTATGCTAAACAGCCACCATGACGCTTTATAAAAAATATAAAGGAAATAAAAATATATTTAAAAAGTATAAATAACAATGATAAAATAATGATAAATAAATAAAAATAAATCATAACTGTGGTGATATAACCCAAAATGTGATGTCCATGCATGTGGACGCCAGGTCTTCAGAGGTTTAGATAGTTAAATTTAATTTGGGACGCCTGATTTTGAAATTCTACCAATACGGTGGACGTGAATCAAATTTAGTTTTTTAGTTTGTTTTTTTTTAAAGTGACATTTAGGAACTGCAACACATCTTTCCACAAGCAGAGTGTTTGTTACTCTGGACACCTTGAACTAACTTGTACTGAAGAAATAGTCCTAAATTCTTCAGTGTGGATTCTGGTCTGAGTCCCAGCATCACTGAACAAGAGTTCCTCTCTTCACAAATTCCAGTTTACCCCCTGCATGTACAGAACTACATGCTGCTGTAACACTGCCATAAGTGTTAAACTAAAGTGGTTTTTGCTGACCAACGACAGTGTTTGCTGAAAGTTAACACTCCATTCTTTCCACTTTTCCCACCAGGTCTGCCTGATGAGAAGGGCCGCGTCCAGATCCTCACCATCCACACCAACAAGATGAGAAGCTTCAACCTGCTCGCCGGCGACGTCGACATCAAAGAGCTGGCATCTGAGACGAAGAACTACAGTGGTGCCGAGCTGGAGGGTCTGGTCAGGGCGGCGCAGTCCACCGCCATGAACCGACACATTAAGGTCACTTTCAAGCGCTCGAAGCTTATGTTCAGGTCGGGTTGGTAGTCTGCTAGCCTTACAGATTGCGAGGGGCAACATTATATTTTGTCTCCCGAAGCATGATGGGAAACAGGAAATGATTTGACAATGTGCTGATTCCAGTAAAAAAAAAAAAACCTAGAAGGAACATGGACGCTAAGTGGAAGTGACTTAAATCTGCATTCTCTCTAACAGCCAGCAGGGGGCGACTCCTCTGATCATATAGACGTCTAATTGTATTGAAGTCTATGAGAAAATGAGCCAACTTCTTTCTCGATTTGCTACCTCAGTAAACATTTTTCCAATGATTTTTCTAACTACAGTGTCAATTTCAAGCCTCCTTCAAGACGTCATGAAGTTAGTTTTTTGAAGTTATGATCCCATTTAGGGGAAAACCCAATAATAACGGATCTATGAGAGGGCGGGTCTACCTCGTCATTGACATGTTGCAGCTGTAGGGGCATTCGTAGGTCTTTCCTCTACGTTAATCACGTGAGGAGCTCTCAGATTTATCTGCTGTCCTTGTATATAAAACTGAATATAAAGTATTCAAGCATGCTGCTGACACACTGATGTTTCACTGTTACTGTTACTGTCACTCACAGTGACCCCTCAGCATAGTACTTTCATCCCTGGAACACCAACATGCATCTCTTTGCATTCACAAACAGATGCTGAAAACCGAAAGACTTGCAGGAAAAAAAACAGTCAAACACTTTAAATAAACCACTGTCCTGCTAAATATTTACACATCTGAGAATCTAAATAGTCCCAGTTAGCAACTTTAGCTTCATGTAGCAGAAATATAATAAGACTTTAAGAAAGAAGCGTGTAAGGTGAGCACAAATAGACAAATTTACAAGCACTAATTAGTACTAAGCGACCCTGCTTTCTTAGTTCTAGATGTCTGTGATAAGTCGAAATATAATATTACAACAAATTCTATTGCAACAAATGTAAAAGTTGTTTTGACACTTTGATTTGGTCGTATGATTGTGTACGTTGTATGAACTGTTGCGTGTAGCCTTGTGATGGACTGGCAACCTGTCCAGGATTAAGTGTTGTGTAGATGATGGATGGATGATGGATGGGTGGATGGATGGATGGATGGATGGATGGGTATAGACAGTTGCAGCCCCGTTAACTTGACATTGTTTTAATGTTGGACTGCTTTTTTCTTTCTTTCCAGGCTACATCCACAGTTGAGGTGGACATGGAGAGGGCAGAGAAGCTGCAGGTCACCAGAGCTGACTTCATGGGATCCCTCAACAACGACATAAAACCAGTACGCCGTTCATAGAGACGATGTTTTGTTGAAAACCATGAAATCCAGCGACAAGAAAAAGGCAAAGCAGCTAACATTTCCACGTGTGTTTTTTCCAGGCGTTCGGTACAAACCAGGAGGATTATTCCAGCTACATCATGAACGGCATCATCAAATGGGGCGACCCGGTCACTCACGTTCTGGATGACGGAGAGCTGCTGGTGCAGCAGACCAAGAACAGCGACCGCACACCGCTGGTGGCCGTGTTATTGGAGGGTGAGAAATCAAACGCACGAGTCTGCTAAAGTTGTAAATACCAAACAGAGTGCTGATATCGAAGAGGTGGAAACAGGTGTTTTACAGAGATTCTATCACATGTTCGTGTCAGAAGAAATCCTTGTTATTCTGGGGTTTAATACAAAGATATACTTCATACAAAAGCAAACAGAAACAGCAAATTACACCCCTCCTATCTGCGCTCACACATCCAGGTCCACCCCACAGTGGAAAGACGGCTCTGGCAGCTAAGATTGCAGAGGACTCGCAGTTCCCCTTCATCAAGATCTGTTCTCCAGACAAGATGATTGGACACTCAGAGATCTCCAAGTGCCAGGCAATCAAAAAGGTAAGTGCTGCAGTGACTTCCTCGAATTACAAACTGCATCTCCGTCTCCTCCCTTCAGTTTTTCCGTCCATTAATGCCTTCCCGTCTTCGTTCCTGCCTCCTTGTTTTTCAGGTCTTCGATGATGCTTACAAGTCTCAGCTCAGCTGTGTGGTGGTGGACGACATCGAGCGTCTGCTGGACTACGTCCCCATCGGCCCTCGTTTCTCCAACCTGGTCCTTCAGGCTCTGCTGGTGCTGCTGAAGAAAGCGCCGCCCAAGGTCAGAGTTCACCGCAGCTGCCATTGTTGTCCAAAGACTATTAAAAACACACCCATGTACACAATCCTTCATTACCTTGAACATGTAGCACATTATTTTTCTGGGCAGCTTCATTATAAGGGGTTGCAAGCAAAGAAAACGTCAGCAACAGCTGTACTAATGCACCAAATGTGTGTTAATCAACAACAAAATGACTAAGAGCTGCAGTGTTGAGCTATTTTAGGAAATGACTGAGCATACTACAGATGTTCATCTCTAATAGGAATAAATGGGCTCGATGCTAAGTCCAGCAGTTCAAATGTGTTAAAAGAAGAACGACAACATTGATAGTTTTGGTTTTTTCGTGACCTCTTGTTGGGAAAAAACAAGAACAAATCCTAAATAATGGTCACTAATCTGACGTTATTTGCCTTCTAGCAGAGTCAGATGAGAAGATCAATACCATCATTACGCCTGTTAACACGAAGCTGCTGCCAAATTAGCGTAACTTAGCATAAAGACTGCAAACATGGTGAGCAAGGTTCAGTCCAAAAGGGGACGAAATCCACCTGCCAGCACCTTTAAGCCTCACTATTTGACACTTTAAGTTGTTGGAGTTAAAACTGCATGTTGTTGTTTCACTGTTGGACCATTTCTTGGCCAATCGCAGTAACTTCCTGCAGTCTCGCTGTGAGCTTTAGAGTTGATGGATTTTGGGTTCTCTCTCCTTATCTGGATTGCTGAATATTGCAAACGTACGCAGCCTTAATCAGAGATAGACCAAATAATTGGTTGGCTGATTAATCCACATCAGCCAGTTACCAGGGGAACAGCTACCAGGCGTTGTGTTGGGTTGGGCTGCACCACCTACTGGGGCCTGACTACCACAGCTCACACGGTGCACATGAGCTCAGATAAATCCGTAAGCAGCAGTTGAGCACAGTGGAAGTGATCCAGTTTTCTTACTGCAGCATCAGACATCAGGAGAAGGAGAAGCTGCTACCTGGAGATAAGACATGTGAAGTGCACCACAACATGATTATATTTCATTCATTTATAAGGTTTTTGTTTGTCAAAAATGTAGATATTTATTTAGTTAATACATACTAGTTATGAAAACAGAAAGTTTACTGATTTTGTGCCTCATTTTTTGTTAGTATCACCAACAACAGCAACAAAAAACATCCTATGATATCCGTATAACACAGGAGCACCAATGTACTTCAGTTTCTCATGATAGCAAGAAGCTATCTGTCATTTTTACAAGATATTTTCGCATTTTGACTGTTTCTGAGTGCAGTTTTTTTCAGTTTAGTTTTTACCAGAAGGGCTGATTTGTCTACAGATATTCCGTCACTGATCACAATCACTGACATGCACAATAAATACCGTAAGACATAAAAACAACTTGCCACATGACGAGATCATCCTGTTCTATCCATCGTAATGTTTGATTGCGTTCGGCTGCAAAGTCTCTTCCGACTGAATTTTTTCACCCATTTCAACTCCATATCCGTAACAACTGCTTATAATGTTGTAAAGTTTATTTACACCAGATATACTGATTTAAAAACAAAAATTTAGGGGATATGGGATAAGATAAACATGATTGTAAACACAGAATAAATTCAGCAAAAGCAGGAGCGGTATGTTTGCCTCTATAATACCATTTTTAAAAAACTATAACTGCTGGAATTCAAAGCTTCTCTGCACCTGCTGACAATTAACCTTCACTCGGACACGGAAAATGACGGCATGATTAGCCAAAGTGCAAAAATTACAATGCCGTTTTATTCCTCCTGCAGGGCCGGAAGCTGCTCATCATCGGCACCACCAGCAGGAAGGACGTCCTGCAGGAGATGGAGATGCTGGACGCCTTCAGCACCACCATCCACATCCCCAACATCTCCACTGGGGAGCAGCTCGTCGACGCCTTGGAGGTACGAAAATGCATTTAAGGACAATCGCGCACATACGTTTGGAAGCTTGAAGGTAAAAATACTCTCAATTGTGCACTTAAACAAGGACACGCAGATGAAAGCGGTGAATTATACATAACCATTCCATTCTCGAGAGAACACGGCCGTGCACATACACAGCCTTGGAAGATCTTTATCCTTGCAGGGAAAGAACCTACACTCACTTTCATTCAAGGTACTGAAGGGGGAGGAAAAAAAACAAAAAACACATTAAGTGGCTTAAGCTTAATTAAAAGGATGTTTTTGCTCTTACCACAGGCTCCCAATGTAGAAAAAAAAAATCCCCATCTTTCTTTCTGCTGCCTTTGTTGTCTTTGCAGCTGCTGGGAAGCTTCACGGACAAAGAGCGGGCCAGCATCGCGCAGCAGCTCAAAGGGAAGCGGGTCTGGATCGGCATCAAGAAGCTCCTCGTGCTCATCGAGATGTCGCTGCAGGTACGGGAGGCGCACCGGAGCGGCAGCTTCACAGGCGGGAGGGTGGATGTTTGATGGGATGGGGTTTGTTTGAAGACAGACAGACAGCCAGAAATAGATAAGGTAGCTGGGAATGCTGTCAAATCTGGAGGGAGGAAAAAAAACTTAATTTTAAGACGCATTATGGCTTTTTCACTGCACTCATGCTTAGAACCTGTATCCTGGGAATCTCCATAAGCAGAATTTTTAAGCACCTCGAGGGGCCTTAGTGTGAGGATCTAATTTGCGCTGCGCCCTATGTTTCAAGCATAGACTGTATAAAAGATGGACGTAGCTACCGTGACGTCACCCGTTTGTTTCTGCACTGAGAAAATGAAGCCAGGGTTTTGCTACTTCCTGGTTGACATCTTGGATTTTTGGAGCCAGTGACGCAAAAATCGCCGGGGCGGAGCCATAGGAGCAGCGATTGGTCAGACGGATTGAGAGGCGGGCCCTCTCTGCCCGCCCACATTTACCGCCTTCTGCTCACTTCGTCTGTATCGTCGCTGTCGACTGTCAATCCAGCCAGCCACGCCCCTTGCCCCGCAAAATGTTGACGATTTTTTAAAAAATTCAGTATTGATTTATTTTCAGATTGGCCACCTGATCTCTGGATTTGACGACGAAAACTAATAAGAAACAAATCCTGAGCTGTAGGAATGCGGTATTTCGTGATCTGGTCTATGGGAGCCAGGGCTTTTTGGAGCCAGCAGCTAGTGGACGTAGTGATATTGCAGGTTCTTGACACTTCCGGGTTGGCTTCATTTTTCAGGGCCGGTTGCTATGTCCATCTTTTATACAGTCTATGGTTTCAAGACATTGCCGGGGCGAGCACCAGCTAATCTGTGGCCAAACATAACATCACTTAGTTTTGTGATTTGTAGTCCTCTGAACCCCCAAACCAGGGAGGGTTTGCTTTAAAAACACCTCATTTAACTGAGTGAGATACTGGAAAAAAACCCTAAAAACTAATAAACAAGGATTCATTTATGACTTCTCTCTCCTTCTTCATGGTCCTGCTATTCCTGTAGAGATGCAGGACTTTATGTTAGAGTGAAAAATGAGCCCACAGTGAGCAAAAAAAACAACACCTGGGAGTCAGAAGGTTAAAGGAATAGTACAACTTTTTAACAAATCATTCTCATGTCTGTGTCATGAGCTGCTGTCAAGCTTAGCAAGTTAGTCCACATTAAACCAGCTCAGTTTATTTGTTTCTGAACAAAAATGACAGTTTCACCTCACCAAAAAAACACAGCTTTTCCAAAAACAAACTGTGTATGAGGCTTAAGGTGCAGGCTTGGTGTTGTGACTGCAACATGAGCAGCAGAACAGGTGGTGGCAGTAGCGCTGTGTTGCATTGTTCTCTTGAGCTGATAGTGGAGGAAGACACAAAAAGAACACTTTGTTCAGTTCATAGGTCCAGCTCCAACCCTCACACTAACAGCCTCGTGGACTCACTAAATCATGAGGATTCAGGGTTGGTCCACCGGCAAATCAATAAGTGCACAAGGTGTCTGATGCACGTTGTTTGTTTTTCAGCCAAAAGTCCAGATTGGATTTACACATATTTATGCCTTTCCTGTCTCTTGGTTGTTTGCTATAAACATATAAATGCTGTAGTGTCAGAAATGATCAGCTGAGCAACTCATCAAACGGTGAATGAATTCATTTTCAACATGTTCTTTCCAAGCAGAGTGTGCTTATTGTGCCCCGTCTGTCCTTTTCATGCCATGAAGAGCCCTCATGAACTCACACACTTCAGCACTGCAGCTTTAGTTAAGTCAGTTAAGTGTGTTCAGGTCTAGTGAGGTGGGCCTCAGGGTGGCGTTCAGGACTTCACTTCCTTTACTTCCTTTTTTTCTGTGATGAAAGCATAAACGTTCTGTCACTCAAACTGTTGAAATCTGCTTGCTTTTTGTTTGTTTTTTTAAAATAGAGGACACTGTCCAGGAACTGTTTCTTCATCTCAAGTTCTCAGTAGCTTGCTTGCTCATGTGTCCTCCTCCCATGCATGACTAGTCAGGGAAGAGTCACTGTTTTAGCTGCTGTGGAGTTTGTTTTAAAAACTGTGCCCAGCTTTATTCACCAGAGATGTAGTCTGAGACGTCTAGAAGCCACTATGCACAGCCAAGAAACGCTTGAGCTCATAATCTGTTTTGTATGGATTAAACCAAGCAGACTATTAGGGAGGCTTAGAGCCAGTAGGTGGACTCACCTTTGGACACAGCCAGGCCAGCGTTGTGTCTGGTGTTCATGCTGGGGTAGGCTTAGCTTAGCATAAACACTAGCATTTTTTTTTTTTTTTTTGGATTAAGGTTTTTGCCTTTTTTAATGAAAGTATCATCAAACAACATGTTTGTGCATCACGATAAATACATTATATGTTTAATATCTTTGGAGTCTTTGTTTGGAATTTGTTTGGATGCACTGCGTAGCTTTTAAATGTGGGGCTAATTTGTTGGGACGCTGCTCGATGTGAAGCTAAAGCAATATTTCAAGGTGTTGGAAAACAATTTGCCTTCCTGTTATGAGTTAAATATATCCGTCTGATAGCGCTCTGGTAAATATGAGCCTGCAACTAGCGGCCTATTAGCTTAGCTTAGCATGGAAGCTAGCAACATCTTGACTCTGAAGGTAATAAAATGCACCGACCAGCGTCTTAGAAACTAAAACATAACAACATGTAATGTATTTGCTTAATTCTTGTCTGGGAAGTAGCTGACTCTTAAATTGTTCGCCAACAACTTGATTCGTTGGTTAAGTTTAAATTTGCTATTATCTCATTCCAGCTACTTAAATTAGAATATTTTCTGGTTTCTCTTCTCGTCTATGGCAGTAAACCGACTGACTATCTTTGGGTTGTGGACAAACCAAGACGTTCTAGGTCGTCATGCTGTTTCCTTTGTTTCAAGTCTTTATGCTAAGCTAAGCTACTGACTGCAGCTGTATCCTAAACAAAGTGTTTTTAAGCAGCTCTCAGCAAGAAAGCAAATTAAAATACTTTCCAGAATGCTGCACTTCTCCTTCAGGATGGGTGAAGTGAAGCACCAGCTGGATTATTTGGCCCAGACGGGAGGCCTACACTTCTGTCATCCAGCGGGCCTCCATAACGGCTCCATTTGTCGTTGCTGGGATAGCGCTGATATAATTGGAAGGCACAACATTGACTTTTGCCTGTCACTTGTGCTACTGTTCAATCTCCTCTCCCTCTGCTTTATTTGGCTGCCTCCAGATGGACCAGGATTACAGAGTGACCAAGTTCCTGTCTCTGCTCAGAGACGAGGGGGCGTGAGTACAGCCGCTACGCACCAGTCACATTAAACTTCATTACCTGTCAGCAGCCTCCATCTGCTTAAAGCCTCCTCTTTTATTCTCATCACCTTCCCTTTCATGCTTCTCCGTCTTGTTTTCTTTTGACATTTATGTGCCACTGTATTGCTATTACATATAGGTAGCTTAGTAAAGATTACAAATGCTACAGTCTTGTATTTCCACATTGTGCACACACACAATAGATGCTTTTATTTTCCTAACAGTGCAGAACAAGGACAACAATCAGTGACCTCTTCTCAACAACTACTAACCTAATTGGCTTTATTTTGCAATCACCAGGTTGAATGAAGGCGATCAAATCCGAATTTAAGCTGTCGGTCGCACTCGCTGCATGCTGGTAAGGTCAACAAAAA